>NW_028317971.1:13487500-13787500 GCF_062004578.1 Staurois parvus
CTGCCATCCTGTAACTGAGTACGCCCACAGTTAAGACCTTTCAGACTCCACAGAGGCCCTGTATGCAGTTGATTCCAGAGTTCTCATCCCATATTCCTGACCCACCAAGGCCCAATTATGCAACTGAGTCCAGTTGCCTGTGGGGAAGGATTGAGACATGCTGTACCTTGTATGCAACATGTCCCCCTCTACCACATATAATAGACCTCTACCACATGGTCAGAACTTGTTCCCACCTGCAACCTTGACAGTGTGCCTTGTGAGATGCCCCAAGCTGCCACTGCAAATACAGTAGGGTGACGCACCCCATTTAACCTTATCTGATGCCTACTTTGTTTACCCCACTCACAACATGTCCACGTACAATGCTGAATCATGACCTTCATGATTCAGGCATATTCAGAAGCATGGAGGTTGGTAGGAATTTAAAACAGGATCAAATTGAAACACTAACAAGGTATCACCATCCCTGTGCCTTAAAAATTGTGCTCTTTCCTTTCTCCTTTTTGCCAGATATTTATCCAAAGCCCTAACTAGGCACAAAGCATCATCTATCCTGTTCAAGGTCAACCAAGATCCTTTGCTGGACTGGTCAGTTTTTGAACCAGTGACCTGGCCTAGAACCACATCTGTTTATACGGACACCTTGTCGTCCTGCAATACCTAGCCTCCCATCCACTTTTTTGAGCCTCCAGTCCTTTAACTTTGAATGGCTCCACAAAAGCCATCAGGAATGCAGGTTTTTCTAAGCTCTGGCCTACCCTTTTCGCACCTTCTTCATTGCAAAGTACCTTGTAGTATTGTACTCACCAGCCAACCTTCAAAAGAATTATATTGCTAACACCAACCCTATCACTCTACCTTTTGATACCCCACCTCTCTTTAGGGTCGCACTGTAAAGCCCTAGCATCTTTTTTTACTGATTGATTCCATAAGGTGCCTTGAAATACAAGCCACGTTGACTATTCCTTCCTGTCCATATCTTTGGAGCTAATGTGTGCAGGATCAGATTGTCACAAACTGGACAAAACAAAAGGACATTGTCACAAACTGCCAAACATATTCCAGTCATTTTAGTCCATGCCTATATGCATAGAAGGTTAGTTTGTAAAATGCATCCATCTACTCCTGTGATTATGCATCTGATATGTAATTATTGACCCTCCCAGGACATGCTTAACCTCAAAAGAAATAGTTTTTTCTATGTATCTCATGACCAGGTGTCTACTCAAACTCCCTACTTCCTCTAACCCTGTTGCCAAGTTGATCATCAAATGTATGACACTTATTTCATGACTAAAGACTCTAACTACAAAACTGAGTGTCCCCTGCAAGCTCTGCATTTCCTGCAGTGACACCTTCTTAGCCCCACAATCCACCCTTTTCTTAGATAGCAAGTCAGCCATTTTCTTCTCAGGCAATCTGCATATGCCTTGAGTTTATTTCAATGTATAGGTACAAAAAACAGGTGGTTATATGTATTGTTTTATGTATTGGTTTATTGGATGTGACCGGAACTCCGAAATCCTTGAAGAAGAACAGCACTATTCTAAGCACGACCTTGTATTTCTTGGTGTATTCTTTCCCTGTTAGTAAAAAATTGTCAAGGTAATGCACAACTCTACCCATTCCTACAGCATGATGTACACACCACTGCAGGAAGAAGATACAGATCTCAAACCATCACCCTTTTGGATATGAAAGTTTCTTTATCAACCAAAATTTTCTACTCTCCTTTTTGGGTACCACGAAAGGTGACACCACCAAATTCTACAATGGCAGATTTATAAAGAGACCCACCACCTGGCCTAAATTGATTTCTTTGTTGATCTTTTCCAATGAACCCCCAGATGTTCCACTTCCAATTTAAAATTTTCCTCTTTCTTGGATCCCTGAAACTTTAACACACTTGCATTTTAAATTCCATTTTAAATTCTTCCTGTTTTAGAGCTGCTGCTGCCCTATGCACATTCGAACCACTGCAAATGGCATTTATACCTAAACTTGCACACAAAACCTCTACTACATTGTTTCTTATTATACACCAGAGTCCTCTCACTTTCTATATTGATAGTGACTGTCTTGCTGTAGAGTTGCTTAACTGCTTCACTTTAGCATGCACCTCATTCTGCACCAGCCTCAACCATCCGTTCAAAATTGTCTTTCCAAAGCAGATCTTTCCCTTGCTAGCCATGTTAGTCAATGTTCATACTCACATGATATAATTACATAAATATTAAAATCATCAAATAAATATTCATTCTAATTAAAGCAACTGAATAGATGAATAGTGTATAGGAGTTGCATGGGTACAATTTTATAAATAGTCACTTACAGATTATTTTGTAATACTCTGATATCTAAGCTGCACATATATACCAACTCAATACTGCTCAATTTCTGCAATGTTTCCAATATTATTTTAGCATTATTATAATTATAACATTATTTATACTACTGTACAGGGGTTAGACAAAAAATGGAAACACTACAAGATTTTGCAGGTGTGAAAGCGACATCATGTTTTGTGTTGAAAGCGGAAGTGATGTAACATCCTTTTGCTTCTTGCTGTGTGATGAGACACCTAGCTAACAGATGGGAAGCCTCGCTTTCATCGTTCACTGCGTGTGCTGCTAGTAATATGGAGTCATGTCCGAGCTTACTGAGTTTTAAAGAGGGTAAATTCTTGGTGCCCACTAAGCTGGTTCCTCTGTAACTGAAGTTGCCAATTTATTTGCCGTGGTGCGAAGTATAGTATCAATGGTTATGACGGCATATACAGTTTCTGGGAAAACATAATTTGATAAGCATAAGCACGGTCAACATGGTCAACTGACCGGAAGAGACAAAAGGACATTGCGCAGGATTGTGACCCGAAATAAGAAAGCAACTACTGCAAAAGTGACTGCAGATCTTAATCTCAGTCTTCACGCAGTGAATGACAAAAGTGAGGCTTCCCACCTGTTAGCTAGGTGTCTCATCACGCAGAAAAAGCAAAAGAATGTTACATCACTTTCACTTTCACCGCGAAACGTCATCACTTTTACACATGCAAATCATGTAGTGTTTCCATTTTTTTTGGCTAACCCCTGTGTATACTCATTAATATTATTAGTTCATAAAAGTTACAGAATTCTGGTAATTTAACCAACAAAATTATTTTAATATTGTTAGATTGAAAGTTTATTGTTTAACCACTAAAAAAGAGCTATCGCTGCTCGGTTAGTAAAAAGTTGCTGATGGATCCATGAAAGATGTCATCTGACCATCAATAAGGGACTCAGCAATGCATGCAGTGCCTGAGGGCGACTGGGCTCAGGACTGTGCTGATCCTGCTTTTTTTATAACCAATACCATCATATTTTCCTGTAGAGACTATATAAAGATGTTTAACCCTTTTATTATATTAGATGTTATTGGCAGGGTTTAACTCTTTAGGTGCTGTAAGTGGATAATAGTTCATGCAGAAAAATGCTGTGCAAGTTTGTATGGAAGTGATATTATATTTTTGTTCTTCTTACTAGCAGCATATATGTTTGTAAAAAGTGACAGAAACACACACAGTATAGGCAAGATAATTATGTTCATGGTAAGATAAAATAGGACACAGTAGTTTGGTTTTTATTCTCCCTAGTTATGTTAAGTATAAGTATTGGAACATCGTGGACATGTCAGCTGTATTTTATTTTAAGTTGCTTTGCCATGAACACACAGATACCCAATGACTGGAGACAGATACCCATGATGATCAGCTTCTGGCCATTGATTCAGCTGTCAGCAGAGCAGCACATTGCCTACAGCTCTCTAACTGGACTGGTCTGATGCTAAACTTCTAGTTTTGTAATGAAAAACATAAATTTGTGTGGTAAAGACTACCCTCAAAATGGTAACTGTAAGTTCTTCAATAATAATATATGTAATATATAAAATATTTAGGAAACATGATTCATATATGATGTGTGTTCTAAGAAGTATGACCTATATTCATCTGGATTAATGCCAAATTTAATCATGTCTGTAGTTATATTAAAAGAGAATTTAATTCCATAAAAAGTACATTGAAAAAACTCAACAGGAATTTGTTCTTTGAAATCCAATATATAAAGAAAAAGGTTCTCCCAAAATAATCTGCATAACCATTGACTCCACAACACTGTGTGCTGCAATGCACACTTGGCTGCATGTTGACACACATTGCATTGTGTTAAACAGCTCATTCAAAATGAATGAGCTGAAATGCACGACAGCACACACAGAAATAAGGCAGGCTGCACTTTACCAGAGCACAGAACACTGGACACCATGCATTATGGATGTGCATTTACTATGAATGGCACCACAACGCACCAACTCTTGTAATGCGCGTTAATGCTATTCAATGGTGTGAATGGGTCCTTACTGATTGTTTAATTGACTGTGTACACCTGAGAGGCTCCAAATAAAATATGCAATGCGACCTTTTAAAATAAGGTATTGATTCACCACAAATAAATCCACATGGTAGTTACTCATTGTGGTTTGTCCAATTCAGGGACATTCATGTTGTCTCAGCTTCACACAGTCCCTAAAGTAGAACCCAAGAGGACAGCCATGAACTCACATCAATAAAGCAATCATGGGCAACAAAAAAAAAAATATAGAAATAAGCAACATTTCAGAATTTGCAAATTACCCCAAAAAGGTTATTATAAAATAAAAGTCATGCAACTACTGACCTATATCTAAACAAATGCTGGTTGCGTGCGTGCAGTGCTGATGCACCAATATTTTCTGTTACTGAATACTTAGCTGTATATTTGTATCAGGTCAGAAGGTCTGAATATTGCAGCTAGAGAGCTGACATGACAGCCACACACCCAGCATTTTCAGGACAAGTTAGCAATGACAGCCTCCATGACAACTTTGCACTCTGTGAAGTTTGACCCATACAGAACTTATTACTAGGACGTTTAATACATTGATTCATAGAGCTAACTGGGAGTCATATGTGCAAAGTTCTACTGACTTACTTGGGTTGATTGTCTAATGTTGTTTAGGAATGTCAGTTATTCATATCTCATCTTTCAAATTCTGCTGTGGTAAATTGGATGTGCATCAATCTGATCATGAAGTTATAGTTAATAAATACAAGTCACAAACACAACAAAAAGGACCCTAGATATTTTTGGATGTGGATCACTATGTTTAACCACTTTACTGGCTTAGGTGAGAAAGAGTAGCCTCACAGAGGATTAGAAGAGACATCTTCTTGTCAGGGAAGCTTATGGGATAAGATTTCTGATTTGATGTTATTTTTTAGTAGTATATCTGGCCTAAAACTCTTTCAATCTACACTATATTGCCGAAAGTATAGGGACGCCTGCCTTTACATGCATATGAACTTTAATGGTGTCTCAGTCTTAGTCCATAGAGTTCAATATTGAGTTGGCCCACTCTTTGCAGCTATAACAGCTTCAATTCTTCTGGGAAGGCTGTCCTCAAGGTTTAGGAGTGTGTCTATGGGAATGTTTGACCATTCTTACAGAAGGCCTGGCTTGCTCTAATTCATCCCAAAGGTGTTCTGTCGAGTTGAGGTCAGGACTCTGTGCAGGCCAGTCAAGTTCCTCCACCCCAAACTCGCTCATCCATGTCTTTATGGACCTTGCTTTGTGCACTGATGCGCAGTCATGCTGGAACAGGAAGGGGCCATCCCCAAACTGTTCCCACAAAGTTGGGAGCATTAAATTGTCCAAAATGTCTTGGTTTGCTGACACCTTAAAAGTTCCCTTCCCTGGAACTAAGGGGCCAAGGCCAACCCCTAAAATACAACCCCACACCATAATCCCCCCTCCACCAAACTTTACACTCGGCACAGTGTAGTCAGCCAAGTACCATTCTCCTGGCAACCACCAAACCCAGACATGCCCATTGAATTGCCAGACAGAGAAGCACAAATTGTCACTCTAGAGAACACATCTCCACTGCTCTAGGGACCAGTAACGGTGTGCTTTACACCACTGCATCCAACGCTTTGCATTTGACTTGGTGATGTAAGGCTTGGATGCAGCTGCTCGGTCATGGAAATCCGTTCCATGAAGCTCTCTACGTACCATTGTTTTGCTAATCTGAAGGCCACATGAAGTTTGGAGCTCTTAAGCTATTGACTCTGCAGACAGTTGGCGACTTCTGTGCACTGTGTGCTTCAGCATGCTCTGACCCTGCTCTGTCATTTTACGTAGCCTACCACTTCATGGCTGAGTTACTGTTGTTCCCAGTTGCTTCCACTTTGTTATAATAGCACTAACAGTTGACTCTGGAATATTTAGCAGCAAGGAAATTTCATGGATGGACTTGCACAGGTGGCAACTCATTACGGTACCACACTTGAATTCACTGAGCTCTTTCACAAATGTTTGTAGAAGCAGTCTGCATGCCTAGGTGCTTGAATGTATACACCTGTGGCCATGGAGGTGATTGGAACACCTGAATCCAATGATTTGGAGGGGTTTCCCAATACTTTGGGGAATATAGTGTATGTTGTATGTTTAACCACTTCACCTCTCACACCTGTTAACCCCTATGGACCAAGGCAGTTTTTACAATTCTGCTATGAACCTTTGTTTTCATCAATAACTTTGTCATTACTTAAGATAACAAGGTAATACATATATTGTTTTTTAAGGACAAACAAGGTTTCGTTTCATGGTATTGCCTTGCAATAATGATTTTTTTCTGCAATCTTTAGATTTTGTTAAAACTCAACAAAACTAAACGAAACACATGTATTATTTTTTGAGCAGTGTTAGTTTAAAAATAAATAGCATTATTGCACAGAAATGTATGCATTTTATTATTTCATTTGTCCTGCTTAAAATGACAATAAAATTATGATTCTGGTACAAAGCATTGCAAAGTTATTTACAAATGAAATAAAGGGGTTGATTAACTAAAACTTTAGGCTAAATTTAGGCTATCAATCATGGCCCACATGTCTAAGACACCCCTGCTCTTTTAATGACAATCATGCGTCAGTGCCTCTGCAAATACTGGAGACATACAAGGGCTTGGACAAAAATTGAAAACACTACATGATTTGCAGGAGTGAAAATGACAACATGTTTCACATTGAAAGCAGAAGTGATGTTAACATTCTTTTTCTTCTGCTGTGTGATGAGACACTTGGCTAACAGGTGGGTAGCCTTACCTTCGTCAGCTTCAAAGAGAGCAAAATGTTGGTGCCTGCTTAGCTGGTGCCTTGGTGACTGAAGTTGCCAATTTATTTTGCGAGGTACAGTATCAGTGGTTATAACAGTTTTTAACAGTTTTTATAACAGTGGTTCCGGGAAAACGTTGTCTAATAAGTATAAGCGCAGTTGACAGAGAGACAAGAGGACGTTGAGCAGGATTGTGACCCAGAATAAGGAAACAATGGTTGCAAAAGTGACAGCAGAGCTCAATCTCAGTCTTCACAGGACAGATGTTGATCTCTGCAGTCACTTTTGCAGAAGTTTTCTTATTCTGGGTCACAGTCCTGTTTAATGTCAAATGATGAAAGTGAGGCTTCCCACCTGTTAGCTAGGTGTCTCATCACACAGAGGAAGCAAAAGAATGTTACATCACTTCCGCTTTCAACACAAAACATATTGTCACTTTCACACCTGCAAATCATGTAGTGTTTCCATTTTATTTTTTGTCTAACCCTGTAGGTGTGAGCTTGGTTGCTGGCTTTTGAGAAAAAGTCAAAATATACACACAAGCAGCAGAATTGTTTAGTCATTTTGGGGGAAACTGGTACATTTAAACCAATGGATCAATATAAGAGCACCACCATGTTTACATATTTGAGAAATGGTTCACTTCAAGTGGTGCAACTAGATTCCTTCAGGACCTTAACACCTACATAGTAGTCAAGACTGTCATCAGAAAGATACACATATCAAGCTGTTTAAAGGACTGCCATCCTTTTTGCTAAGTAGTTTGCAGGACTGCCATTGACTAGATAAGGGAGCCCAAGTATGCTAAAGACAGTAAAGTACTACAGCAATGTTCTCTATAACCTTCTAATAAACTAACATTTCCAAAAGTCATGTTCTGACTGTGAATTCTCATTGTTGTTCCTGTGTAGAAAGGCAATAAGCAGTAACTCAAAGTTGCACTGATAAACTGGTGGCCATGAGTCATTCCTTTGCAAAATGAGCACCAAGTATGAATTACTGAGACTATTAGCAGGTATGTGCAAAGATTGTCCTAGAGATCACTAGAGATGAGCGAATTATTCAAAAATTCGATTCGGCTGATTCGCCGAATTTGCGGGAGAAATTCGATTCGATGTGAATTTATTCGCCGCGAATTTAACTTATTAAAAGGGTTTCTAGGCTTCAGAGAGCCTTTATATTAGTGCAGAACACTGTACCTTTAATTTAAATGCCCTTGGAGTCTGCTGGGGAAGAGAAATAAAACTGTCAGTCAGTATGACATGCAGATGAGTGCCGTCGATCTTAGAATCACCGCACACTTCACTCATTTGGGCAGTCACGGGGCACGACGAAGAAGAAGAAGAAGAAGAAGAATGAAAAGAAGAATGAAAAGAAGAAGAAGAATGAAAAGAAGAAGAAGAATGAAAAGAAGAATGAAAAGAAGAAGAAGAAGAATGAAAAGAAGAAGAAGAAGAATGAAAAGAAGAATGAGAAGAAGAATGAGAAGAAGAATGAAAAGAAGAATGAGAAGAATGAAAAGAAGAATGAAAATAAGAATGAGAAGAATGAAAAGAAGAATGAAAAGAAGAATGAAAAGAAGAAGAAGAAGAAGAATGAAAAGAAGAATGAGAAGAAGAATGAAAAGAAGAATGAGAAGAATGAAAAGAAGAATGAAAAGAAGAATGAAAAGAAGAATGAAAAGAAGAAGAAGAAGAATGAAAAGAAGAAGAAGAATGAAAAGAAGAAGAAGAAGAATGAAAAGAAGAAGAAGAATGAAAAGAAGAATGAAAAGAAGAAGAAGAAGAATGAAAAGAAGAAGAAGAAGAATGAAAAGAAGAATGAAAAGAAGAAGAAGAAGAATGAAAAGAAGAAGAAGAAGAATGAAAAGAAGAATGAGAAGCAGAATGAAAAGAAGAATGAGAAGAATGAAAAGAAGAAGAATGAAAAGAAGAATGAGAAGAAGAATGAAAAGAAGAATGAAAAGAAGAATGAGAAGAATGAAAAGAAGAATGAAAAGAAGAAGAAGAATGAAAAGAAGAAGAAGAATGAAAAGAAGAAGAAGAAGAATGAAAAGAAGAAGAAGAAGAATGAAAAGAAGAATGAAAAGAAGAAGAATGAAAAGAAGAATGAGAAGAAGAATGAAAAGAAGAATGAAAAGAAGAATGAAAAGAATGAAAAGAAGAAGAAGAATGAAAAGAAGAAGAATGAAAAGAAGAATGAAAAGAAGAAGAAGAAGAATGAAAAGAAGAAGAAGAAGAATGAAAAGAAGAATGAAAAGAAGAAGAAGAAGAATGAAAAGAAGAAGAAGAATGAAAAGAAGAAGAAGAAGAATGAAAAGAAGAATGAAAAGAAGAAGAATGAAAAGAAGAATGAGAAGAAGAATGAAAAGAAGAATGAAAAGAAGAATGAGAAGAATGAAAAGAAGAATGAAAAGAAGAAGAAAAGGAATGAAAAGAAGAATGAGAAGAAGAATGAAAAGAAGAATGAAAAGAAGAATGAGAAGAATGAAAAGAAGAAGAAGAAGAATGAAAAGAAGAATGAGAAGAATGAAAAGAAGAATGAAAAGAAGAATGAGAAGAATGAAAAGAAGAAGAAGAATGAAAAGAAGAATGAAAAGAAGAAGAATGAAAAGAAGAAGAAGAAGAATGAAAAGAAGAAGAATGAAAAGAAGAAGAAGAAGAAGAATGAAAAGAAAAGAAGAATGAAAAGAAGAATGAAAAGAAGAATGAGAAGAATGAAAAGAAGAATGAAAAGAAGAAGAATGAAAAGAAGAAGAAGAAGAATGAAAAGAAGAAGAAGAAGAATGAAAAGAAGAATGAAAAGAAGAAGAAGAATGAATGAAAAGAAGAAGAAGAATGAAAAGAAGAATGAAAAGAAGAAGAAGAAGAATGAAAAGAAGAAGAAGAAGAATGAAAAGAAGAATGAGAAGAATGAAAAGAAGAATGAAAAGAAGAAGAAGAAGAATGAAAAGAAGAAGAAGAAGAAGAATGAAAAGAAGAATGAAAAGAAGAAGAAGAAGAATGAAAAGAAGAAGAATGAAAAGAAGAATGAAAAGAAGAATGAGAAGAATGAAAAGAAGAATGAAAAGAAGAAGAAGAATGAAAAGAAGAAGAAGAATGAAAAGAAGAAGAAGAAGAATTAAAAGAAGAAGAAGAAGAATGAAAAGAAGAATGAAAAGAAGAAGAATGAAAAGAAGAATGAGAAGAAGAATGAAAAGAAGAATGAAAAGAAGAATGAAAAGAATGAAAAGAAGAAGAAGAATGAAAAGAAGAAGAATGAAAAGAAGAATGAAAAGAAGAAGAAGAAGAATGAAAAGAAGAAGAAGAAGAATGAAAAGAAGAATGAAAAGAAGAAGAAGAAGAATGAAAAGAAGAAGAAGAATGAAAAGAAGAAGAAGAAGAATGAAAAGAAGAATGAAAAGAAGAAGAATGAAAAGAAGAATGAGAAGAAGAATGAAAAGAAGAATGAAAAGAAGAATGAGAAGAATGAAAAGAAGAATGAAAAGAAGAAGAAGAGGAATGAAAAGAAGAATGAGAAGAAGAATGAAAAGAAGAATGAAAAGAAGAATGAGAAGAATGAAAAGAAGAAGAAGAAGAATGAAAAGAAGAATGAGAAGAATGAAAAGAAGAATGAAAAGAAGAATGAAATGAAGAATGAGAAGAATGAAAAGAAGAAGAAGAAGAAGAATGAAAAGAAGAATGAAAAGAAGAAGAAGAAGAATGAAAAGAAGAAGAAGAAGAATGAAAAGAAGAAGAATGAAAAGAAGAAGAAGAAGAAGAAGAAGAATGAAAAGAAAAGAAGAATGAAAAGAAGAATGAAAAGAAGAATGAGAAGAATGAAAAGAAGAATGAAAAGAAGAAGAATGAAAAGAAGAAGAAGAAGAATGAAAAGAAGAAGAAGAAGAAGAATGAAAAGAAGAATGAAAAGAAGAAGAAGAATGAATGAAAAGAAGAAGAAGAATGAATGAAAAGAAGAAGAAGAATGAAAAGAAGAATGAAAAGAAGAAGAAGAAGAATGAAAAGAAGAAGAAGAAGAATGAAAAGAAGAATGAGAAGAATGAAAAGAAGAATGAAAAGAAGAAGAAGAAGAATGAAAAGAAGAAGAAGAAGAATGAAAAGAAGAATGAAAAGAAGAAGAAGAAGAATGAAAAGAAGAAGAAGAAGAATGAAAAGAAGAATTAAAAGAAGAAGAAGAAGAATGAAAAGAAGAAGAAGAAGAATGAAAAGAAGAAGAAGAAGAATGAAAAGAAGAATGAAAAGAAGAAGAAGAATGAAAAGAAGAAGAAGAAGAATGAAAAGAAGAATGAAAAGAAGAAGAAGAAGAATGAAAAGAAGAAGAAGAAGAATGAAAAGAAGAATGAAAAGAAGAAGAAGAATGAAAAGAAGAAGAAGAAGAATGAAAAGAAGAATGAAAAGAAGAAGAAGAAGAATGAAAAGAAGAAGAAGAAGAATGAAAAGAAGAATGAAAAGAAGAAGAAGAAGAATGAAAAGAAGAAGAAGAATGAAAAGAAGAATGAAAAGAAGAAGAAGAATGAAAAGAAGAAGAAGAAGAATGAAAAGAAGAATGAAAAGAAGAAGAAGAAGAAGAATGAAAAGAAGAAGAAGAATGAAAAGAAGAAGAATTCCAGTACAGCAAAAAGTGTATCTGCAGAGAGCTCCGCTATTTCTGACAGTTCTCTGACAGTTCCTTCACATTTACAGCGGTTGAAACATTGTATCTATTTATTTCCGAATAAAAACATCTGTATCCTAAATGGAAACAAATAGATACAATGTTTCAACCGCTGTAAATGAACTGTCAGAACTGTCAGAAATAGCGGAGCTCTCTGCAGTGACACTTTTGCCGGCTGATCTGGAAAAATTCGATTCGTGCACCCGAAGTTTGCTAAAATTCGGATTCGATGCGAATCGAATTTTTCGTGATATTCGAAACGAATTCCACTTCGCCAGCTTCGATTCGCTCATCTCTAGTCATCACAATAGCACAACATTATTTTACATACATTGAATGTGACTCACAACAATCTGAGATATTCACAGATGGCAAGAACCAGCTCACTACAGCTAGAGCAAATAGAGAATAAGATGCTCCACTGCTAATAGTACACTCAGCTATTTCTGTTAGTGTTATGACATCCAGCAGCTGTATGTCATGAGGAGAATTACTATCCAAGCTGGTATCTCTATTACATGGGCTTTAGTCCAAAATCATTCAATACACATAAACAATTAATTACAATGACAATACTTTTTCTTGCATAACTCCCAGCTCATATTTTAAACAGATGCTTGAAAGCTTATTAAGAAGTCTTATTTTCTGTCACACTTCTTGACTTATTTTTGGAGATAATGAGAAAGTAAATTCCTACCTTTTCATAATGAGTTCACTGAAAACTGGAAAAAGAAAAAAGCAAGTATTGCACACAAGAATCATATTTATGTAAGGTGATTAAAGCAAATCAGATGTGGTGAAATACACTGTAGACTGTGACAACTTAAAAACTGGCCAATTTATTCTTCCTTGTTTATTTCCTTTTTCCAGCTTTCTATATTGTTTTGCATTTGTGTTTTTAGGATAACAGCAAGAATTGTTATATGCCATATTCCATTGCATAGGAAGTGTTGACTACATTTACCACCACAAATCCATGAAATTAGAATAAAGTGTTCAAGATTAGGTGTCAATGGAAAGGACCTCCTTAGGTAGTATGCAGGTGGAACCTGTCTTATTTAAACCCAGATTTCTAGTGTTTAGTTTGCTGTTGATCTATGTTGCATTATGATTTGTCATCATGTCAAGAACAGAAAAGCGCTCTAAGACCTTCAGAAAAAGGTTGTGCTTCATGCCAAATTAAATAAATAATTTCACTGTATGTAACTTACAAGTGGCATAGATTTCAAGCATCTACCGCCTTGGCAAAGACTGGCCAGCCCAGAAAGTTCAGCCCTGAGCTGACCATCTGATGCTAAAAAGAGTCTCCAAGAACTCCAAATGACAAACTGCAGGGTCCTGAGATAACTCTTGTAACAACTGGGGTCAAAGTGCATGCATTAACAATCTGAAAGAAATTGCACCAATTTAAATTGTTTGGCAGGTGTTCCAGGGAAAAACAATTGCTGTCTAGGAAGTACATTAGATAAGGACTACAGTTTGCCATTCAACATATAGGCAAATATTAGACCTTCTGGAACAATGTGCCATGAAATTATGAATCAAAGATCAATTTGCTTGGCCACAGTAATAGTAGACAAGTTTGGTGCAAACCAAGCATGTTTGCACCAAACATGTCTACATGTTTCTTCAGGAGAAGGACCTCATGCCAACCATTAAGCATAGAGGTGGAAATGTTTTGGTCTGGGGCTGCCTTACTGCTTTAGGGTATGGGCAGCTTGCAGTCATGAAGTCAAATATGAATTCTGCATCTTATCAAAGTGTGTTTGATGAGAATGTTTGGCCATCTGTTCATTGAAGTTAATCTGGAAATGGATGTTTCAATGCAATAATGATCTGAATCACACAGACTAATTCACCAAAGTATGGTTCAAAATCACCAGGTTATCTCAAGCTCTGATTTAAATCCATTAAACTGTTGTGGGGTGATTTGAAATGGGAAGTCCATGTAAGAAAAGCTATAAACATTATGCAACTAAAATACTTTTGCATGGAGAAGTGGTCGTAAATTTCACCAAGTTGATGTTAGAGAGTGGTAGGCAGTTATTTAAAATTGCTTTAAGAAGTAATTTCTACTAAAGTAGGAAATAGGAGGTTCTGAGGCCAAGGGTGTACTTTTTTCAGTATTATATCTACATTGATATCTTTGTTGAATACATTTTTGAAAAGGAAAATTTCCATGTGTTCTTTTTTTTCTAATTATATTACTTTTATATGTAGGAACTACTTGAATAAAGATCTAATGGTTGCCTGTGAAAATCCAGTCAGTAATTTCCATGGGTTGTACGTGCTTATCTACGTGACTGTATAAATGGTTCTGAAAGTTTTCAGGAACAAGCATTTTTCAATAATGTGTGTGGGTGGGACAGAAGGATTCCTAGTGGGGCAGAGTGGGACTGGGTGGTTTCCAGCCTATAGCATACCCAGCCGCTTCCTGTAATCTCTGCATTGCCTTTGTCAGTCATTTATTCTGGCTGGTTGGCTGCCTTCAGCAAATTACACAAATTTGGTTGACCGTAGCAATGATAATATAGCCTACACTAGACAGCATCCTACACGCTGGACGAAATGTACTGTATCTCTCTTACTTTCTATTCCTCTGATGTAAGCCCTGTTCTTTGATACACCTTGCATGGATCCTTTTAGGAGACATCAGACCAGGCAAAGTAGATGTTAAACAGCAACTCCTTTACTGAGATAGTCAAGGGTAACACAGGAACAGGTCTTCTAAGCAACTCCATATACACTCCTGTACAGAGTTCTCTATGTGTCCAAAAGGTAGTCATACCTGGTTAGCAGCAGAGTTCATAAAATAGTCCATAGCAACAAGAATCCAGCAAGCAGTAATCCACAAGGCAGGGTGTAATCTACACAAAATCCAGAAGAAGTTAACATAAGTCCATGCAAATCCAGATCCACCGGAAGACTGACTGAGTTCCCACATGGGGGGTCCCTCCAGCAGAACAACAGTCACTTCTTAACAAATATCTCCCCAGGACTCCCTCAGGGGCACTACGTGAGCCCCTTTTATATGGTCTGACCTGAAGAGGGCAGAGAACCTTACAAAAATTGCAGGAAAACCTGACCATCAGTGTTAACCCTTACTTACCAGATCCACCAGCCTGTCAGATCAATCAAGGACAAATCTTGCAAATGGATACATTGTAACAACTGTTTTATGTACTTGATTAGAGTTGATCTGTCGAACTTTCAGAGCAAGAACACAACAGAAGAAAACTTTTACCATTTAGACCCCCCTGGAAGCATCTGCTTACACTTTTTCAACATTTTTCAATTATGCTAAGATGACCCTATTTTCTCACACCACAGAAAAAAAGTCCACTTTTTCTGCAGAGGATGAATACATACTGTAAATGGTTACATGAGAAAACCCATAAAAACGATTCTGAGATACCATTTGAGGGCACAGTCCATGGCTTGCTTTCCTCTAGTTAGAGTAAATCCATTGAATAGAACAGAGTATCTGAAATATGTAAAGCAGAACTCCATGTACATTTTTTATTTTGCTTGTTTTGTCCAGGGGTTTAGGGAAGAGCTATACTTATCCTGCCCTCCAATCCTCTGGAAAACTGTGCTCCCCCACATCCAGTGGTGGATGGTTCCTGCTGTCCTCACGCCCGTGATGATGTCAGGAACTGTCCAGTCCCAAAATCTCTAGCGTGCAAGGGGGCAGAAATGGCATGGACCGGTGTTGCGCTCCAAGGATGGGCAGATTCGGTAAGAATATCGCCCCTAGACAAAAACAAGCAGTTAGCCCAGGCACTGCATGGTTCAAAAACATTTTCACCCAGATTTCTCCTTTAGTAAAACAGTCTAAAGAGCAAGGATAACATGTGGTACATTACAATTCCTCACATCATCAATGTATAGCAATCAGGATAATAAAAGAGGATTGCGTATGACTATGGTTCACTGTTTTTGCACATTATTATTTGTATTCTACGGCTGTTGTTTTCATTTTAAAATTTGAAAAAAAAAATCATTTGCTGACAACAGGCATTATCTAATGACCAGATTGCAAACTATTTAAACATTGTTTTTAATATAGAGCATTCAAGGATCATGGTTGCTAAGGTAAGGAAATATGAGCAAAAGTACAAAATAATAAGTTAGTCACAAAAGTGCATGTCATTAGTACAACAAGCTGCAGCAACAAAGCTGCGAGTCAATGAATTTGTAAACCCAACATTTCATAACACTGATATGTGCCTGCTGTGCCATGTACTTGTATAAAAAAAAGTGTTCTTTTCTCTTTGTATTGCTTCCTTTGTGTGAAATTCCTGGTGTTCCAGCCAGTCCCTCGCTCTGCTGGGAGCTAATCCAATGGTCAGGCTTGTACTGACATGCCCCCTTCATACACACAAACACACACACAGAGACATTCCCTGGGAAGATCAGTGTAATGCTGTTTCTTTTCCCCCAGCTCCTGCTGCAGCTGAGTACAGAGATTTGAACTTTAGTCATATCTATGTACAATAGTATATAAATAATGTATATGCAGTATGTTAACACTGATTAGCTTGTTCACAAGAGACAACAGTTTTCAGTGAAAATCATTTTCAATTATGAGTTTTGAAGACTTAGTACTTTCCATGGGAAAAAGGTATGGTCTTAATTATGTGAAGGTCCCTTACTTTCTCACACCACAAAGCAAACTTGAGGGGAAAAAACTTTAATTTCTGCACAGGGTATGTGCAATGAATATAAATGTAAAAGGATATGTGAGAAACCACATACAAACTATTTTGACATCCTATCTTAGGTCACAGCCTTGAACCAGGCTTGCACTCCCCTGGTTCACAGTTAAACCAAGGAATGTAACTCAGTATCTGGCTTATTCAATAAAACAGTGTAAAGAGCAATACTTCCTGTTCCCACTCCACCACCACAAGTCCACAGTCTTCTACTGCTCCCTCCAATTGGCTAGCTTTATTGTCATACTAACAAAATCAGATGGTATAGCTACAGAAAGCTTACTGAGGCTTGGGACCCTTTTTTCCATCAGTACAGCTGTCTCTAACATCTTGAAGAGTATCTGCTATAAGTTTTGTTCCAGGTGTATAGACTCAGAGAGGGTTAACGGTCAATGCTCTTTACAATACTCCTCTTGCAAAAACAAAAGGAAAAGCTATGTAGTTAGCACTTCCGCCTAGTAGCACCAGGATTGTCAGTTCGATTCCCAACCACTGCACTACCTGCATGGAGTGTGCATGTTTTCTCTGTGCCTGGGTGGGTTTCCTCCATGTACTCCAGTTTCCTCCCTCCTGTCTAAATTGGCCCTGGTATGTATATGTATGAATTTAAGTTAGGGACCTTAGATTTTAAGCTCCTTGAGGGTAGGGACTGATGTGAATGTATAATACAGTATAGCATCAAGTCAATTAAAATCCTGCGATATTGATCTGGTCAGTTAAGTAACAGAGGGAAATGAGACAACCCCCCAAAACAGAAATGGTGTTACAGGTGGAGGCCATTGACATTTTTTTCTGTACTCATCTTTTCTGACTGTTTTTCACTAGTTTTGCATTTGGCTTGGGTTAGTGTCACTACTGGTAGCAAGAGATGATACCTGGACCCTACAGAGGTTGCACAGGCAGTCCAACTCCTCCAGTATGGCACATCAATATGTACCATTGCCAGAAAGTTTGCTGTGTCTCCCAGCACAGTCTCAAGAGCATGGAGGAGATTCCAGGAGAAAGGCAGTTACTCTAGGAGAGCTGGACAGGGCCATAGAAGGTCCCATCTGCAGGACTGGTATCTGCTCCTTTGTACAAGGAGGAGCAGGATGATCACTGCCAGTGCTACAAAATTACCTCCAGAAGGCTACTGGTGTGAATGTCTCTGACCAAACAATCAGAAACAGACTTCACGAGGGTGGCCTGAGGGCCCAACATCTTCTAGTGGGCCCTGTGCTCAGTGCTCAGCATCATAGATCTTGATTGGCATTTGCCATTGAACACCAGAATTGGCAGGTCCACCACTGGCACCCTGTGCTTTTCACAGATGAGAGAAGGTTCACTCTGAGCACGTGACAGATGTGAAAGGGTCTGGAGAAGCCGCGGAGAAGGTTATGCTGCCTGCAACATTGTAAAGCATGACCGTTTTGGTAGTGGGTCAGTGATGGTCTGGGAAGGCATATCCATGGAGGGACGCACAGACCTCTACAACTAGACAATGGCACCCTGACTGCCATTAGGTATCAGGATGAAGTCCTTGGACCCATTGACAGACCCTGCACTGGTGCAGTGGGTCCTGGGTTCCTCTTGGTGCATGACAATGCCTGGCCCCATGTGGCAATAGTATGCAGGCAGTTCCTGGAGGATGAAGGAATTGATACCATTGAATGGCCCCCAGGCTTGCTTGACCTAAATCCAATAGAACACCTCTGGGATATCATGTTTCGGTCCATCCGACAATGCCAGGTTGCACCTCAGACTGTCCAGGAGCTCAGTGATGCCCTGGTCCAGATCTGGAAGGAAATACTCCATGACAATATTCGTCGTCTCATTAGGAGCATGCCCTGATGTTGTCAGGCATGCACACAAGCACGGGGAGCCATACAAACTACTGAGTACCATTTTAAGTTGCTGCAATGAAATTTCAGCAAAATGGACTAGCCTGCTCATCATTTTCCACTTTGATTTTCGAGGTGTCTTTGAATTCAGTCCTCTGTAGGTTGATTATTTCCATTTCCATCAAATGATGGGGCATGCTTGTGTTCCTAACACATTACCCTGTCCATGTCAGTATAGATACTGTATCTAGCATCATATTTTTCCCCATTGAGATCTGATGTGCTTTCAAAGTGTTCCTTTAATTGATTTGAGCAGTGTATATTTGAGTAAATTGTCAGTGCTATACAAATACCTGTAATAAATAAATAAATGATGGACAGGCTGCCTAAAACTGGTATGCAAGGCATGCAGCCCTAGGTCATGGTCTTTGTTGGTTATGCTGAATCCAGCCTTCCTAGCATTATATTACTCAGTAAAGTGTTTGTTTAAGACGGTAATACTTGGGCAGTTAATCATCATTCATGGGTCAAACACAAGACATTTTGCTTTTCTCAATAACTGGTATCAGTTTTAACACAGGCAACTGGAAAACAATAGGGAGTTTTCCACAGTGTCCTTGTAGCCTAGCTTTGCTTTGAGCACCTGATAACATTACCGCACTTGAAAGAGCAGTGTGATGGTAGGCTTTGTAGCCTCTCACAGACAAAGTAGACAGTTTCTGATGATGCACTATTTCAGATGGCATTTTCTGAGATGGCTCTATACAAAACCCTTAAAATTTTATTTCTAAGTGTATTGGAGACAGCAAGGAATCATGCTTGTAACTCTAAGCACTCTCCAAAAGTCACACATGGTTCAGGATACTTGCAGAGACTATCCACCTCACTGCCTTTTCTAAGCAGTTCCTGACAGGGGTCATAAAACAATTCTGCACACCAGGGAGGACATACCATGTTCCGTCTTCATTGGGGTAACTAACCTCACTTGTCAGTCACCAATACCCAGCAAACCTCAAGAGGACCTCACATGCACCTTTCATCTCACGGTGCTTAAACCACAGCCTTTAGGGATCAGCGCCTGACTATGCAGACAGTCTCTTTGCGCATTGTCTGTGTCATATACCAAAGCATCAGTTCTGTGCCTTAGACAAATACAACTTTTTTTTGAGAAACATTTACTGTCAAACAGAAATTTTGCAGAGGATCTGTGTAAATGCTAGAACAGATTTGCATTGCTCTTAGAGACTTGTTCCCAGTCATTTGTTTCCTACAAAGTAAATGATTACTGCATAAAATGCTGGACTCATGGAACAAAAAATTCAGCTGTTATATAGAAAACTTTAAATTGCATATTTATATGCAGGGAAAAAAATGTATGCGTGTTGTTTCAGTGTGTTGTACAAGCACTTTGCTCCCACTCTAGAAGCAGATTAGATTCTGGATATGTAGCCTGAAAACATGAAATACATGGACAATTCTATAGCAGCATGCTGTGTAATCTCTATACCTGATGACGGGGCCCACTGGTGAGCTAAAGGGCATCTGCTTGGATCGTCAGAGATGGAAAAAAAAGGCCCTTGTTTACTTGTTGTTTTGAACCTGTTTTGCTTCTTTATGTTAATTGCTTTTAGTCACACTAATTAAGGTTCTCTGTGCATTCAAGTATTCATCATTCTGTAGTAAGCATTCATCAGAAAAAATCCAGTTCTTATTTGATTGTAAAAGCTTTTCAGGTTCAACATTTGTATATTAGGTGAAAAGAGCAACATGCACAGTTAACTATTAACAGTCACTATCTCACTATACCTGAGGCAGTCCTTCACTTTGCAACATGCTTAAAGTAATATTAAAGGCGTGTTTTTTATTTTAATAGTAAACATGTTATTCTTACCTGTTGTGTGCAGTGGTTTTGCACAGAGCAGTCCTGATTCTCCTCGTCTCTGGTCCCCCGCTAGCGCTCCAGGCCCTTCCCTCCTGCCAAGTGTCCCCACAGCAAACAGCTAGCTATGGAGGCAGCCGAACAGGCTCGCTCCCGAGCCACTGCTTCGTATGTCAATTCACACAAACAGAGCACAGCTAGGCGGGATGCACAAAGGTAAGTCCAGCAAGGAATGGAGTGGTGGGGATGGTGTAGGTTGTTAGTTCACCTATTTTATTGTGAAATTTCTTGTGAAGAAACTATATATCCCACAATCCCTGGGTCCCTCAGTTAAGTGCTCTGCAGGTGTGAGCTAAATGGTAATTAGATCTAACACAGACACTAGCTACAGAACAATTAACCGAGAGATCACCATGCAATGCTTCATGCCATTTGCACTCTGACATTTGTGATGCAACAGAGGGAGAATGGTGAGGCATGGAAAGGATGCTCTGTGACCCAGAACAAGAAGTTTCTCCTTCCTTCAGCAAATGACAACAAGCAAGTGGAATGAATACAAGGACATAGGGGATTCGACCAGCTATGACACTACAAATTAGAGAAAAAATATGTGAGCCTATAGTTTAAAAGCTAACAAGCAACCCAGGGAACATAACTACACTAATACCTAGTTAAAACAATGAAAACATTTGAAAGTGTACAGTGCCTTTAAAGCTGAACTCCAGGCACCAAAAACTTTCCTCAATAGCTACAAAGGGTGTAAACCCACTAGATGTGCACCATATGTTTTTACAAACCCAGATCCTTGTAATAGTAGCGCTGTACATATCCTTTTGCAGAGAGCAGGGCTGTGGGAGGGGCCCAGCAGACCACCCACTACAGGCTGCCTGCAGAAAACTACAGGAGGAGGCGGAGACCAGACCAGTCACCCTGCACAAGAAGAGAGTGCAGCAGTGACCAGTCTTTATTACAGGAAGCTCCTTCACAGAGACACAGTTTCACACTGGATTACTGCACAAATCAGGACAGCAACATTCAAGTAAAAATTCACATGCCTTTTATATTTAGACATTATTTGCTTTTCCTGCAGTTCAGCTTAGTTATTTGTGCTGAGCATGGCAACAGAAACAATGTAGCATGATTTGGTCCAGCAAAGAAAAGGCCACTCTACAAAGCCATATGCTTTTTTTGATATCTAGTGCAACTATGTAGCTTAATTTCTTTTATAACTAGGCCCCAAAGTGGTGCATAAAACAATGTACTTTTGAACCAGATTCGGCAAAGATGTTTGAGGTTGTGTGCTTCACTAAACCAAAACTAAAATAGCAAAGATTCTATCCTAAAAATGTTAATTCAAGATTATTATAATGACTTTGAAATTTAGACTTCAAAGGCTTATAACAATTAAAAAATATATATATTCACACAGTACTCAGTGACCCCCAACATAGAGTCTGGTGTTCTGAATTTATCCAGCTTTCCATTAAAAGTGATAGAAGATGTAGGTAGAATTAATCTATAACTAGCTTACCATATGAACATTTAGTATATAACGTACTGTTCTGGTGTGCATTCTTGTGCTTAGCTGTCCCAGTAGGCAGCAGTAAGGTGATTTCACAGGCAGCAGCTGAAATGTGGGATTGAAGGTGTTTATTTACTTTTTTTCTAACACTTCGGGTGTTTTCATCTTTCAATCTGTTTGCTACTGGGGGGAAGTGAGGGCGTCAGTCATTAGTATACTTTGCTTTTTTTAAACAAGGTCTGATTTAAAGGATAAGTTCACCTTTTAGACAAAAATAATAAATGCACATTTTTTTTACCTGCAAAAAATATGTACATTTATTATTTTTGTCTACAGGAGCCTGGAGAGCATTGCACCAGTGATCAGTAGATTGCTGATGCCATGCAGGTCTCCTGCAGACCTGTCAGAGTATCTGCTTGCCGTACGGGATGTATGAGCAAGCAGATATTCTGACAGGAAGCTTCAATAAACTAGTTCATTGAAAGCTACAAGCTAAGGCAGTTGGGACTTGCAGTTCATTCATTCATGGAAGTCCATGAATGAATAATGCGGTCATGTGGGCGGAGTTCCGCTTGGCCACACTGTTTTCAAATTTGACAGATAGTACTGGGAGACTGTTCCCCTCAGGGGTGGGCTGACAACTCATGGGGCCTCTGGGCAATAGGGGATCATGGGGCCCCTGTGTCCTTGCCCAAACTCAAAAAAGCCTATGAAAAAGGTACAAGGCGCATCTCATGGGGCCCCCTACTGACCCTGGGCCCTCGGGCAGTGCCCGAGTTTCCAAATGGTCAGTCCGCCCCTGGTTCCTCGTACTATCTGTCAGAGGGAGGGGGGACTGTAGCTGCGGCTATGGGAACATGTTCCACCCTAAAAACGGGTGGAACATGTAACATGTTCCCAAAGGTGAACTTATCCTTCAATCACACAGTTTATAGAAAATCAATTGCATAAACAGTACAGTCATGGCAGGAAAACGTAATAATGCATGCATAGCACATACAGCTTAAAGTGTATGTTCCCCTATTTTTTTCTATCCATGTTCACATATGTGTATATAAATCATTCTCTATCATGTTTATGTATTTCTTCTATTTGAAGTATCTGGTTTATCCTGCCAGACACCTTTCTGTTTTGTTCTAAACTGACCACACAAAGCACCAAAGCTGACCTGTGCTGGTCAGTTTTCATCCTTTAGCTCACCATTCAGAGGTAGAGGACACTGTGCAGACACACAGCATGCTTGGATTGGATATTTTATTCAGCCCCCGAACCAATCTCAGGCTTTCTCTGTAACACACCCTTTCTCAATCTTGCACAGGCCCCTCCCCCATCACAGCCTGCAATGGGCTGAACAGAATATGGTATACAGGCACGCCATGGGGAGAGATTTGCTAAACTGGAGCACTCAGAATCTGGTGCAGATGTGCATGGTAGCCAATCAGCTTCTAACTTCAGCTTGTTCAATTAAGCATTGACAATAAAACCTGGAAGCTGATTGGTTTCTGCACCAGATTTTGCACCCTCCAGTTTTAGTAAATCTCCCCCGCTTGCCTGGAGCCCCGCCCCCACTATCAGGAAGGAGAGATGCAGAACTTTTTACTCTTGTAAAAAGGTAATAAAGATCATTTCTAAACAAAGGAAAACAGTTAGGCCTCTTTCACACGGGCGGTTGTTAACCATTAGCTGCCCGGCCTACAGCTGTTTGGCGGCTGCAAAAGTGCTGCAGATTTCCAGGGTATACGCCATTTGGCGTCCTCCCGCACATGCGCAGTTCGCGCGGTTGCAGAGCCGCGCAGCGGCACGATCTGTCACCGGCCGTGTGCCTTGGACACGGCCGGTGACAGATCTGAGTACAGGCCCCCGTTGCCGGTACCATGTGACGTGCTGTGACCAATCACAGCAGGTCACATGACAGTTGTATACAATGGATGGCTTCATTCATGCCAGCCATTGTATACTAGTGCCTAGCTGTGAATGGTCACAGCAGGTCACATGCACATGTCATGTGATTAGCTGTGGCCAAATCACAGCTAAGCACAAAAAAAAAAAAACCTGAATGAATCGATGTCATTCAGGTAAATGCTTGCTTATAGCAAAGTAATTCTTTGCTATAAGCAAATTGTGTAAAAAAAAAAAATACTGATCACTTCCCCAAAGTAGTACAATGTTACTATGGTAACATTGTACTACTTTGGTCATAGTAAAATATGAAAATAAATCTTAAAAAAAAATAAAAAAAATATGTAATAAAAAATTAAAAATAATAAAAAAAATATATATATATTTTTTTTTTCATACTGTCACCAGTCAGTGTCCCTGTTCACCGCTATGCCAGTTATATGATGACGCTGTAATGCACTGGTGACAGTATGTAAAAAAAAAAATAGTGAAAATAATTGTTTTAATTTTTTCATTTTCCGAAAAATTATGACAAAAAAAATACAACTTCAAAAAACTCGCCATGCCTCTTATGCAGTACGTCGGACTGTCTACTCTGCAAAAAGGGGTAATTTGGGGGATATCTGTACTATTCTGACTTTCTTGGACCTCAAGAAATTAGATTGGCCGTCAGTACTTCAGGATTGATCAATATTCAGATCTATACCATAGTTTGTGAACTCTATAACTTTCCTACAAACTAAATAATACATCCTAATTTGGGTCATTTTCACCAAAGACATGTAGCAGAATACATCTTGGCCTAAATTTATGAAGAACAATTATTTATTTGTAAACTTTTATAACAGAAACTAAGAAAAACGTGTTTTTTTTTCAAAATTTTTGATCTTTTTTTGTTAATTTAGCAAAAAATAAAACCCCCAGCGGTGATTAAATACCACCAAAAGAAAGCTCTAGTTGTGTGAAGAAAATGATAACATTTTAGTTTGGGTACAATGTTGTATGACCGCGCAATTGTCATTCAAAGTGTGAGAGCGCTGAAACATGAAAACTGGCCTGGGCAGGAAGGTGTAAAATTGCCCGGTATTGAAATGGTTAAGCCGCTTGTAAATGCATTTTTTTTTTAATTTTGAAATTCCAACACTGCGGCCACAGAGATCACTTGTGTTTGTATATTGCGTTTATCTGCGTTTACATGCGGCTGCATTTAGCTGCGGTAGTAAATGATTGCCTTTTCTATAGCAACAGTTTACTTATTTTTTCTTTGTACTGCGATTAACTGCGTTTATGTACAGATAGCTGCAGTACATCGGTCCTGGACGCTGTCAACTTTATTTTTCCTAAACTCATAAAACCATATTTTATGAAAATGTTGCTAAAGGCAGTGTGTGAATGGAGCCATAGGGATGCATTGTCTGCATTTAGCTGCAGTAAGAAAGTTCCTCTAACAGCAGCTACAAGCTGAAATCTAACCGCCCGTGTAAAAGGGGCCTAATAGTGCCTGAATAGCTATAATAAAGAAAGTGTCTATAACTTGGTACGTTCACAACTACTTTGAGCTGAGTATACATAGGCTGTGGAAGGGTGCTCACTGCTTGTGTCCCTGAAAGCCACCCCAGTACAGTATGCACTTTTGAATTTAGTGTCATGTATACTCAACCTTAATGGAGAACACTTAAAAGACCCGGAGCACTTGAGAAAGCACTCCAGTCAGGGATACAGTACATTACTCTATTATTCTTTCAAAGAAAGATGTTCATTTTCTGGATGATATCCAGGGGGCACTAAGGAAATTAGAGCTTTTAGCTGACCTCGATTCTACAGACTTTGCTTTTACTAGCTTTTTTAAAATTACCTTAAGAAGTTTTGACCAGCAATATCATATTATAGCTCAGGTACATGAATATATTTAATCAGATAGCTAAAAAAGATACAGAGAAACTGTCTTACTTGTCATACAACTTGCAATTTTGTACATCCAGGCACAGCTGCCAGACAAGAGAGTTATATTCGTGACCTCCACTGCAATGGCAGCACAGATAGTTCAAGACCAGCCGTCAAAGTACAACCCATCCAGCTGGCTGGACAACATAATGATGATGTTATTTCTTTGCTCTTTAGCCTGCTAGCATGTGCTGGTAGCAGAGCCTGATTGGCTGCCCCCTTTCCCAACACTTTGTGGTTGCATAGTTTGTCTGGCTGAAAAAAGAAAAAAGTCCATCCAGTTCAACCATTAAAAAAAAAAAAAAGAAGTTATAATCCTACACGCACAGTTGATCCAGAGGAAGGCAACAAAATCCAGCAAAGCATGATCCAATTTGCTCCTGCAGGGGAAAAAATGCCCTCCTGATCCCCCAGAGGCAATCGGATATTCCCTGGATCAACTTTACCTATAAATGTTAGTATCCAGTTATATTCTGTGTATCCAAGAAAGAATCCAGACCTTTATTTAAAGCAATCCACTGAGCTGGCCAGAACCAACTCTTGAGGGAGTCTATTCCACATGTTCACAGCTCTTACTGTGAAGAAACTTTTCGGTGTTTGGAGATTTAATTTCTTTTCCTGCAGACGTAAAGAGTGCCCCCTTGTCCTCTGTGATGACCTCAGGGTGAATAGCTCTACACCGAGTTCACTATATGAACCACTGATGTATTATACATGTTGATCATATCCCCCCTTAATCTCCTCTTCTCAAGAGAGAATAAATTCATTTCCTCTAATCTTTCCTCATAGCTGAGCTCCTCCATGTCTCTTATCAGTTTGGTTGCCCTTCTCTGTACTTTCTCCAGTTCCCCAATGTTCTTTTTGTGGTTGGTGCCAGCTAATGTCAAAATGTTAATGAACTACAACAAAAGGTATTTACTATATTTGCCTGTAGTTCAACTTGAAAGTGGGTGTCAGTACAGTATTTTTCATCTGTAATAACCCTTACCCTTTGTTAATTACCTTTTTACATTATTAATCTGCAGCCGCCTGTCTTAATATACCTGTATGTGACTGAATGAGGAAAGAACAAACAGAGGGCGCACAGGCCTAGTGCATTACCATAAAAAATGTTAAATAAGAAATAAAGTAGGTGTTGTACTCAAACAACAATAAAGTCAAGGCACGTCATAAAATAACAGCTTAGTCAACACCGCGCTGAGTAACAGTCCACAATAGGGAGTGTAGATATCCAATAGGCTGACGGGTTTTGAGGACTTGCCTCTTCCTCAGAGCCACAATTCAATTCTAATCTATCCTATTCCATCTTATTCTATTCTATTCTTCTCAAAATTCAAAGGGTGGCTATAATTTATTCTATTCTATGTTTTCTTTTCTATTTTATTCCCTTACTTTCTATTCTATTTTATTCTATAATTTTATTTTATTTTCTGTTCTGTTTTACTCTATTCTTTTTCTTTTGGAGGTAGAACCCAAAAGTTAAATCAGCCTCCTTCTGCTATTCACCTATCCATGGAGGCTCCTACAGCTTAATAATTAATAATGCCTTCTATTTTTTTTTTCCATCACATTATTAAATACAGCCTCTGTAGCATTCCTTCCTCTTAGGCTGTGTCTTTTGAAACTGGAAACAGGACAGCAGAATTGTACAAGCTGATTATAAGTACTTTCACAATTTATTTTGAAAACTGAAGGTTTTTTAAACATGACCCAGAGGTTTCTCTGCTTTTTCTGCTATAACTTGACTTCCTCTTTAATATGTCAGTTTGAAATTTATAGACATATTTTACTTGCGGCAAATCTGTCTCCACCCCTTTACTAATCAACACTTTATGTATTTATCTATCTCAGTTTATGGCAAGATCAAGGAAATATATTTATCAGCTGTTCCATGCACCATCACACGGATACCAGAAACTCTATAAATATTAACTGCCGATGACAGACAGAGATTGATTTTTAACAGCCTATAATATAATAAATGTTGGGATCAGAGGTAGAATTCAGCAGATGAAATAGCTTGGCCTGGACTCAGAGGAGCAGTACGTACTTATCCTAGATATTGATATTTCTAGCAGGTGAATGCCCTTACTTGTCAGGACTATCTTGTGACAAAGAGTCAGGTGAAAATCTCAGGGATATGGCAGGGAATGGATGTACAATAACTCAGACTGGGTCACAATCAGCCATGAAAACATTTGGAGGTTACCAATGTACACTTCGGTCACCTTCTCTGAGTTCTTAAAGCAGGACAGATAAGGAGGAACATTTCACATATTTAGAGAATGTCCTTCCATGAGGATGATATAGTATACAGTTGCAAGAAAAAGTATGTGAACCCCTTGGGATTACGTGGAGTTTTGCATGAATTGGGCATAAAATGTGCTCTGAATGCCATCTAAGTCACAACAATAGAAAAACACAGTCTGCTGAACATAATACTACACAAACGTTAGATGTTGCCATGGTTTAATTGCACATAACATGTAAACATTCACAGTGCAGGGAGGAAAAAGTATGTGAGGCCCTAGCTTAATGACTTCTCCCAGAGCTAATTGGAGCCAGGAGTGAGCCAACCTTGACTCCAATCAGTGTGATGATATTGGATGTGTTGCTGACAGCTGTCCTGCCCTTAAAAAACACACACCTGTGTTGCGTTTACTGGTTTCAAGAAGCACTGTCTGATGTGAACCATACCTCGCAGAAAAGAGCTCTCAGAAGACCTACGATGAAGAATTGTTGACTTGCATGAAGCTGGAAAGGGTTACAAAAGTATCTCCAAAAGCCTTGATGTTCATGTGTCCACGGTAAGACAGACTGTCTACAAATGGAGAAAGTTTAGCACTGTTGCTACTCTCCCTAGGCGTGGTCGTCCTGTAAAAATGGCTGCAAGAGCACAGCGCAGAATGCTGCATGAGGTAAAGAAGAATCCCAGAGTGTCAGCTAAAGACCTACAGAAATCTCTGGCACATGCTAACATTTTTGTTGACACATCTACAATAAGGAAAACATTAAACAAGAATGGAGTACATGGGAGGACACCACGGAGGAAGCCATTGCTGTCCAAAAAGAATATTGCAGCACGTTTGAAGTTTGCAAAAGAGCACCTGGATGTTGCACAGCACTACTGGCAAAATATACTGTGGACAGATGAAACCAAGATTGAGTTGTTTGGGAAGAACACACAACACTATGTGTGGAGAAAAAAAGGCACAGCACACCAACATCAAAACCTCATCCCCACTGTAAAACATGGCGGAGAGAGCATCATGGTTTGGGGCTGCTTTGCTGCCTCAGGGCCTGGACGGATTGTTGTCATTGATGGGAAAATGAATTCCAGAGTTTATCAAGACATTTTGCAGGAAAACGTACGACCATCTGTCAGAGTCCTGACCTCAACCCGATTGAAATGCTGTGGCATGACCTTAAGAGAGCGATTCACACCAGACATCCCAAGAATATTGCTACACTGAAACAGTTTTGTGAAGAGAGTGGTCCAAAATTACTCCAGATCGTTGTGCAGGTCTGATCTGCAACTACAGGAAACGTTTGGTTGAGGTTATTGCTGCCAAAGGAGGGTCAACCAGGACTCTGACTGGGCCACTCCAGAAGGCGTATTCTGTGCTGTTGCAGCCATTGTTTTGTTGAATTACTTGTATGCTTTGGGTCATTGTCCTGTTGCATCACCCATCCTCTGCGGAGCTTCAGTTGGCGGACAGATGGTCATATGTTTTCCTGAAAAATGTCTTGATAAACTCTGGAATTCATTTTCCCATCAATGACAACAATCAATCCATGCCCTGAGGCAGCAAAGCAGCCCCAAACCATGATGCTCCCTCCGCCATGTTTTACAGTGGGGATGAGGTTTTGATGTTGGTGTGCTGTGCCTTTTTTTCTCCACACATAGTGTTGTGTGTTCTTCCCAAACAACTCAATCTTGGTTTCATCTGTCCACAGTATATTTTGCCAGTAGTGTTGTGGAACATCCAGGTGCTCTTTTGCAAACTTCAAACATGCTGCAATATTCTTTTTGGACAGCAATGGCTTCCTCCATGGTGTCCTCCCATGTACTCCATTCTTGTTTAATGTTTTTTGTAGATGTGTCAACAAAAATGTTAGCATGTGCCAGAGATTTCTGTAGGTCTTTAGCTGACACTCTGGGATTCTTCTTTACCTCATGCAGCATTCTGCGCTGTGCTCTTGCAGCCATTTTTACAGGACGACCACGCCTAGGGAGAGTAGCAACAGTGCTAAACTTTCTCCATTTGTAGACAGTCTGTCTTACCATGGACACATGGACATCAAGGCTTTTGGAGATACTTTTGTAACCCTTTCCAGCTTCATGCAAGTCAACAATTCTTCATTGTAGGTCTTCTGAGAGCTCTTTTCTGCGAGGTATGGTTCACATCAGACAGTGCTTCTTGAAACCAGTAAACGCAACACAGGTGTGTGTTTTTTAAGGGCAGGACAGCTGTCAGCAACACATCCAATATCATCACACTGATTGGAGTCAAGGTTGGCTCACTCCTGGCTCCAATTAGTTCTGGGAGAAGTCATTAAGCTAGGGCCTCACATACTTTTTCCTCTCTGCACTGTGAATGTTTACATGTTATGTGCAATTAAACCATGGCAACATCTGTTTGTGTAGTATTATGTTCAGCAGACTGTGTTCTTCTATTGTTGTGACTTAGATGACGTTCAGAGCACATTTTATGCCCAATTCATGCAAAACTCCACGTAATCCCAAGGGGTTCACATACTTTTTCTTGCAACTGTATAGCAGGACGGTGATAGTACAGCGGGCATTCTGGCACTGACTAACTGAAACTGACATGACCAGTGACACTAATACAGTGATCAGTGCTAATAAAATGCACTGACACTGTACTAATGACACTGGGCAGAAAGGGGTTAACATCTGGGGCAATCAAAGGGTTAACTGTGTGCGTAACTATATAGGATGTGTGTACTGTTTTGATGTGACAGTTTTTGTTTCCCTGCTTTACCAACACTGATCTCTCTCCTGTCATTAGCTCCAATGATCAACGGGTCCTGGCTGTGACTCATTGGCCTGGCCCACTGATCGATATGTCAGGGAGCCAATGACAGTGCAGGTAGGCCATGTGCGCCCCCCCACCCAGAGAAGCAAGATCAGATATGATACAGTGATTTTGCACGGCAAACCTGCACTATAGCAGTAAAGCTACAGTGTGTGGTTGGCAAGCGGACTCAAGGTGCATTACTCATAAATGCACTAATGTAAACAATTAGTAGTGTGAAAACAATTGGTAATGTGAGAAAATATAACTCAAATAACTATAAATTAGTCTCAAATAATACAAGTTCATTAATATCCACAAGTTGTCTTCCACTCTGCAGTGCTCGTGATATCTCACTCACAAGAAATCAATGCCTTCCATCAAAGTTGATCGGCACAACACACTTTGCTTTTATGGTTCACTTCCCACTCTCCATCAGTCTACTTTCTCCAAGTATTAGTGCCTCGTTATATGATTTTCTTCCCGACAAGCATTCACATGGAAAGAAGAGCTCACAACAGTACAGTACTGTAATATAACTAAATTATTTCAAAATCATTTAAACTACTCACAGGAGTATAAAAAAAAAAGCAATGCCTTCAAACATATCATCACGCCATCAGCTTTATATCCAATACTTCCTGTTCTGACTTCTGCAAAGTATAGTCTGATAGGGGCAGGGTTGCTGTTAGAAACCACAGGGCCCCATACAGCCAACCTGGCAGCCCCTACCCAAAAAAACACAGTTTACTAGGCTTTAGTTAGGAATGAAAACAGTAACTGATCAGCACCGATCACTCATTGTGTTCATTTGGGAAAGAAAGGGGCTGGTAAATGTAACATATTTACTAGACCTTTCCCCCACTTTCCATTCTGAAGGATCCTATTGTGTGCTTGCAGCTGCCAGTGGGAAGTAGAAGAGGGAAACCTGCAGCAATGTGAGGGTGGGAGGCCTGAGCAGCAGGGAGAAACATATGGTATATAGGGAGGGTTATGGGTGCACCGGAGGGTACCAATCCCCTGTATGGCTCCGGAGGGTGATGGGTGCACCGGAGGGTGCCAATCCCCTGTATGGCTACAGAGGATGATAGGTGCACCGGAGGGTACCAATCCCCTGTTTGGCTCCGGAGGGTGATGGGTGCACTGGAGGATACCAATCCCCTGTATGGCTCCAGAGGGTGATGGGTGCACCAAGGGTACCAATCCCCTGTATGGCTCCAGAGGATGATGGGTGCACAGGAGGGTACCAATCCCCTGTATGGCTCCGGAGGGTGATGGATGCATCGGAGGGTACCAATCTCCTATATGGCTTCGGAGGGTGATGGGTGCCTTTGAGGGTACCAATCCCCTGTATGGCTCATTTTTAAAAAGCAGGTTACTCAGATCATATCCATCCAATGTGACGTTGGGAAGTCTGGCTCCTGCCAAAGCTGCTACTGTAGGCAAAATATCCAGTGTGCTGGCCAGCTCAGAGGTAACTCCTGGTTTTATTTTTCCCTCTGCAGCAGATGAAAGCCAGCAGGAGGGAATGGAGAAGAAGACGGCTTACAGCTGCTGCAGAGAAAGCCATTCAGGGGATCGATTCCAGTAATTGTCCCCGCCTTGCCAATCACCCTCCCTCATTCCAGTTAGAGCTGCAAAGTAATCATGTTAATGGTGTCAAAAGGAGAGTAGAGCTAATTATTCCAGCTGGACAGAAGACTACATGATAATCATATCTATTTATTTATTTATTACAAGTACTTACATAGCGCCTTCAATGTACGCAGCACTTTACATACGAGGATACAACTATTTGTACACTATACAGTTTATTGCACATTCACATCAATCCAGTGCCCTCAGGATCAGTCTAAGGTCCCTAACTCACATTCAAACATACACATACTAGGGCCAATTTATACATGAGCCAATTTACCAGCATGTCTTGGGAGTGTGGGTGAAACCAGAGTACCCATATGCAATATTTCATATTTACACTACGTATATATGCAATTATATCATTGTCATGTAGTATCATATGTATTGTGACAGACAGATGGTCTGTCACTTTGTAAAGATGCAGATAGTGCCTTTAATATTTCATGTTTATGGTGTTATCCTGACAGCCCTGGCTTCTTATCTGTTTTCTTTGTGGCTATTTAAGTACTCTGCCGATCACCATGCTGTGTGTGTGCATCCGCCTATGAGAGTCTGTACTGACTGTTGCCCTTTGTCTGTTCTTACATTAATGCTATTCCCATCTGTCTTTTTTAAAGTATTTTTTATCACAGCAATCTGGCTTGTACATAGGTAAGAGATATACAGGGGTTAGACAGAACAATGAAAACACTACATGATTTGTAGGTGTGAAAGTGACCACCTTTCATGCTGAAAGCGGAAGTAATGTAGCATTCTTTTCCTGCTGCTGTGTAATGAGACACCTAGCTAACAGGTGGGAAGCCTCAGTTTCCTCATTCACTGAATGCACTGCTAGTAATACAAAGTCATGTCAGAACTTACTGAGCTTCAAAGAGGCCAAATTGTTGGTGCCCGCTTAGCTGGTGCCTCTGTGACTGAAGTTGACAATTTATTTGCCGTGTCGCGAGGTACAGTATCAACGGTTATGAAGACAAATAGTTTCCGAAAAAACATTGTCTGATGAGTATAAGCACGGTCAACATGATCAACTGGCCGGAAGAGACAAAAGGACATTGCGCAGGATTGTGACCCGGAATAAGAAAACAACTGCTGCAAAAGTGACTGCAGGGCTCAAACTCAGGGACTGACTCTTTATGGGAGTGAGATTAAGTTCTGCAGTCACTTTTGCAGCAGTTGTTTTCTTATTTCAGGTCACAATCCTGCGCAATGTCCTTTTGTCTCTTCCGGTCAGTTGACCAATGTCGACCGCACTTATGTTTACCAGATGATGTTTACCTGGAAACTGTTCATGCCGTCATAACCATTGATACTGTACCTCGCAACATGGCAAATAAATTGGCAACATCGGTCACAGAAGCACCAGATAACTGGGTGCCAATAATCTGCCCTCTTTGAAGCTCAGTAAGCTCTGACATAACTCCATATTACTAGAAGTGCACACACTGAATGACGAAAGTGAGGCTTCCCACCTGTTAGCTAGGTGTCTCATCACACAGCGGAAGCAAAAGAATGTTACATCACTTCCACTTTCAACACAAAACATGTCATCACTTTCACACCTGCAAATCTTGGAGTAGTCCATATTTTTTTATTGTCTAACCCCTGTATGTAGAACATGAAAGTAATACAATGCTTGCACTTAACAGGATAAGATGACCTAATATTGCTATGCATGTTTTTATCATACATAAAAAACATGATAAACAGGTAGAGTGAAACAAAGAAATAAAAGGAACAAAAGAAGCTGGAAAACCATAATGCAGCAATGACTCTGGGAATGAGTTATGCTCTTCTTCTTTTTAACCGGATATGACTATACTGGATTTGTTTTCTGCTCCTGTTATCTTATGTGTACTGGCTTTGCTTCTGATCCTGTCTGTATGTGTCTTGTTGATCCTGGTTATGATTCCGTCTTGTCCTGTCTGTCTACCGTGTACTGGTATTCTGTCGGTGCTTGTCTTATGTTTGCCATAGTCCAGCTAGGCTAATAGGTTGCATACAGGGGGTTTTCCTGCTGCACAAGTCCATCTGTACTCTTCAACTGCTTTGGTAAAGACCAGGCATTACTATTCCCTGCACTCAGATGACAACAATTTACCACCAGCTGCTAATGCAGTTTTCTACAGTATGTCTGACCTGACCTTATGCTAGTTCTCCCGTCTTCACTGTGCTCAGATGTCTGTTCCTGATCTGCCTTGGGTTTCCACTATGTTCTCGTCAACAAGTCCTTTCACTCAAAGAGTTCCCAAAAACCCCAGACATGGCCAGCATTCCCTTGCCACCCAGGATGATAACATTCTTTTCTATGAAAAGAAGGGATGTCTCCAGAGTTTAAGTGGTAATGCAACTGCAAACATAATTACTAGTTCCTTACACAAGAAAAACTGAAATAAATAAAGGATAAGAAACACTTTTAATTATAGCAGCTTGTCATGTTGGAAGTTATATTAACCTATCACACATTGAGTGAACCATACAACATGCTTAAAAGCCTTTACTAGCTAGCAAAGGTTTCTTGGAATTGCAATCACACTTTAGCAAATTCACAACCAGAGTTACATGTTACAGCACCCCTAAATAAAATTATTTTTCTCATATCATGTTGTATTTTCATGAACACATATTATTGTAGATTATTGCAGTAAAGGCTACCTTGCCCAGCACAAGCTTCTTGGGCTACAGCAGGCAGAGTGTGCGGGGCCTACTGTGCCCATACACTAGGGGTACCTTTGCCCAAGGGCACACTCATCAATGATCGGGACTAGGTGGGAACTGCAGTCTGTGAACTAACATTAAGGCAGTCTTCTGAAGGAGAGATTAGCTGGTACTGTATGCAGTATAAAGTTGAGTTTCTCTATTAGGTGTTGTCCCATAGCTCTACACACAGTGACTTAACACTGTATTCAAAATAGCAGGCCAAGCCACACTACCTCTACCAGCCAACATACCTCTGCTACTTCGCTCCCAGTAACAGAATGAGAGCCCACTGGACACATAGGGGTTTATTTACTAAAGCCGGAGAGTCCAAAATCAGACTCCCTTCTGCATAGAAACCAATCGGCTTCTAACCTCAGCTTGTTCAATGAAGCTTTGGCAATGAAACCTGGAAGCTCATACCAAGATAGATGCCATACCACACATGCCTACAAAGAAATTCTGTAAGTACTTTTTTTTACCATGAGGTTCAACCATTATGATACATTATGATACATTCCAGCTACTATTTATTGGAACATCTCCCCCCTTATGACGGTGGAAGTTGTTTCTTCTGTAAATCTGTAACTTTATGAACCAACTTTGGGTCAGCTTCTGTGGCTGGAGCTGTACTAATCAGAAAAGGACAACAAACTTGAAGCATCTGAGCTGCGCTTTAAGGAACAAGTGATCAATGGGTGTCTGTGTGGAGCAAACCTTACGAGCTCATGAGTAGAGAGTTTTCTTCTTTTTTTAGCTGCACATTTATTTTGCAGGCTGGCTGCAGGCTGGCTGCAAGCTCTCATGAAAGTTGCTTTCACATAACAACTAATAAATCCCCCTTTCCTTTACCGTTTTGTAACAGGCTTAGGTGAAGGCAGCCAGTTACAGAACAGAAAAGATTAGTCTAGAGTCAGATGCTCTACAAAAATAGTCACAAAAGGAAAGCTTACCTGAAGTATTCTTAAAGGGTTGTGGAAAAGTCTAAAAATCTTCTTATCTGCCCGAATATATAAAACCTCAGCATATATTGGCTAACAGATGTTTGTGAGGTACCAACAACCACAAGATGTCCTAAAAGGATTTCATGAGAAGCTTGACAGCATAGAGACAGCACTACTGGGGATGCAAAAAAAAAAGCATCAACAATTCAATAATTTTCTATTCGGTAGCTATAAACCTGGCATATTACCTATACTGCACTTGCTTATCCAAATTACCCTTTTAAGTATTTTTTTTAAGGATATATCCTTTAAAATGTCTGAAAATATTGAAGCTCAAAGTCTTTTTTTCATAATTCATCACATGTCTTTGTCGTTTTTGTTAACAAAAGCCTGTATTTTCTTATGCTACAAGCTCTTGACTATGATGATGTATTCAGGTGCATGTTTCCTCCTGAAGATTATTGGAGTTATCTCTGAGGACTAATACTGATAGATCATTACTGTCTGGCAGTCTAACAACCAAATATAACATCCCCATATTAAGCAGAATTTAGCCAATGAACCCAGACTTCTCAGCACACTAGATCTTTGATTGCAAGGTTCAGAGAATCAAAAATTAATATTTATCTACACACTCCAAGTCTTTTAATTTCCTCCCGCACTGCATTCAGTAGATTATAATTCACACAGAAAGACTCCTTAATTATTCATTTTAAAGGAAACTGCACTAAGTTTAGGAAAAAAGTCTACTTCAAGCTTTCCACGAAAAGTGCAGTCCCACTGGGACCTGATGGAGCTAATTGAGCTGCATGGCTACAATACTGGTCATTAAAGGAGTGTGATGAATAATCAGCAAGTCTAAAACATTTTGATTGATTCACAGATCTACAAAACAGAAAAAAATATATGAAAAGATGCACAAATTAAAGTGGTAAACAAAATAAAGTGAAAAAATGCATGATCAGTATGCACATTGGAATTGTATGTTCGAAATGAAAGTCCTAGGAGGCATGGAATGATGTGCCTATTTCTATATACCCTGGAAATCACTGAATAATATTTGAAAGCTAATTACATTCAGAGAATAAAGAATCATAAAACCAAATGTACACAACTGCAGGGGAAATATGACTGGCCACTGTGGATTTGTTGAATCCAGATGTTATATAGCAGGACCACATAAAGACACCAACATATGATTGGAAGAGACTTACTCTTCTCTCAAGGTGAATGTGGCCCTCACTTTTTGTTTATTGCCCTTGAGCAGTTAAAACATTCAGACTAGAAAAGAATAAGTTCCCAAAATATTCTGCTACACATTAAAAGCACCTTTGTGGCCATCTTTTATTTTACATGCATATTTAGGGTGTAACGCGAAACATGGTCACATTATCCACCCCCCCCCCCCCCATTTTCAGACCACTTCGCTCACACTGGAAAGAGTGGCTGCCAGACAAAGACCCAATAACCTAGAAAGAAGCCACAAAGCACTAAATCAACATTTTTGTAGAATATACTGTATATATAATTTTGTGGACATTTGCTGTGTTTAACAACATGCCATCAAGAACTGCTAAAGTCTTAAAGATGTATTACACTCAAAAACAAACATTTATTATATTGCAGCCAACCAATTCTTGGATGTGATGGCTGTATTAGATTCCTTTTTAGGCTTTCCTTCTTCTATTTTCATCGGTGATCCAGCCAGCAAGGTTTTTGTTGTTCAAAAGCACAAGCCCTGCAGCAGAATGTATCAGCTTACATGGATGAGACAAACCACTAAACACTGGCAGGGGTGGTAAAATGATCAGCTTTCATTTATTCATGTAAAACCTTTATCCTAAAAAGAAAAACAAAAAAACTTTTTGCGGTAACCGATTAAAAAGTGTGAGCTGGAGTTTGGCTTCAAATTGTTAGTGTATTAAAAACTGCTAATACATGTAACACTACCCCCCCCCCCCCCCCCCCAGGGCTGACAATGATGCTATCTGTATGAGAGATGTGTTACTGGCCAGATCACTAGGTAAAAACAGACAGAAAGAGGCGACAAAAAGAAAACTGATGCAGCCACCACATCTATTGATTGGCAAGCTGCAATATAATTCATGTTTGGTTATTTTGGTTATGGGTTTAATACCGCCTTAACTGATGTAATAACTTAAAGTGTTACTAAACCCACAAATTTAGTCTGTAAATGCAGTACAGCATGCTTGTTTTACTCACTGTGGAACCTAAGAGGTTAATCCTCCACATTATGTAAAAAGGATGTTTGATCCTGTCTCCTCTGATCCCCCCCTTCTTCCACTGCCCCCAATATATCTTCTGATAGAACAGAGGTTTGGGGACAAGTTGCACATGCTCAGTTTGGTGTGTATTGCTAGAGAGTTTTTTTTTCTCTTGGGACAGTGCATGTGATCAGCACAGGGCCAATCAGCACTGTCCAGACAGAGGGTCAGGGGTCTTGCAGCCTCATAGGGAAGAGTGAAAACTCTTCCTACAAGCTTTAACCAGTGCTCTGCTGGATACTGATAGAAGTCACAAAACTGCTTTAACTGCTGTTGAGAAAATAATTAGCAGTTTGTATTTACTAAAATAATTGCATTTCCATGTTGTGTGTACTGTGGGAGACTGGATATAGTGAACGCAGGGTCCTGGGTTTACTGTAGTAACATTTTAATAAAACCAAATCAGTGGTGGTAATAAAATGCAGGAAATGTCTGTGCGTCTTATGGAGCGAATATTAAGCAGGCCTCCCCCCGTCACCGCCGCGTTAGAATACTGGGCCAGCCAGCAGGGAAGGGGCGGGGCCAGTTCCAGAAGCTCCACTGACCCCCTGTCCCATGCAGACTGTGTGCTTGAGAGGGAGCTGCTGTAGTAGAAATTTTGATGTGAGTGGGAGGATGCTCAGAGAGGATTCTAGCCAGGTATGTCCTTCCCCCCATAGACTGCATGTGGACTGTTATACCAAACCCTGAGTTTTTCACAAACTGCACATCTGTGCATTGCTGAAAGAACTCTGTTCATCCCCTGTAATATGTCTGCATTCTCTGGTCATCTCCTGTACTATGTCCGGAGTCTCTGGTCATCTCTGCTGTACTATGTCCGCAGCCTCTGGTCATCTCCTGTACTATGTCCGCAGCCTCTGGTCATCTCCTGTACTATGTCCGCAGTCTCTGGTCATCTCCTGTTCTATGTCCGCAGTCTCTGGTCATCTCCTGTACTATGTCCGCAGCCTCTGGTCATCTCCTGTACTATGTCCGCAGCCTCTGGTCATCTCCTGTTCTATGTCCGCAGTCTCTGGTCATCTCCTGTACTATGTCCGCAGTCTCTGGTCATCTCCTGTACTATGTCCGCAGTCTCTGGTCATCTCTTGTACTATGTCCGCAGTCTCTGGTCATCTCCTGTACTATGCCCGCAGTCTCTGGTCATCTCCTGTAGTATGTCCGCAGTCTCTGGTCATCTCCTGTACTATGTCCGCAGTCTCTGGTCATCTCCTGTTCTATGTCCGCAGTCTCTGGTCATCTCCTGTACTATGTCCGCAGTCTCTGGTCATCTCCTGTACTATGTCCGCAGCCTCTGGTCATCTCCTGTACTATGTCCGCAGCCTCTGGTCATCTCCTGTTCTATGTCCGCAGTCTCTGGTCATCTCCTGTACTATGTCCGCAGTCTCTGGTCATCTCCTGTACTATGTCCGCAGTCTCTGGTCATCTCTTGTACTATGTCCGCAGTCTCTGGTCATCTCCTGTACTATGCCCGCAGTCTCTGGTCATCTCCTGTAGTATGTCCGCAGTCTCTGGTCATCTCCTGTACTATGTCCGCAGTCTCTGGGCATCTCCTGTAGTATGTCTGCAATCTCTGGTCATCTCCTGTACTATGTCCACAGTCTCTGGTCATCTCCTGTACTATGTCCACAGTCTCTGGTCATCTCCTGTGTAGCAATCGTGCGCACAGTTATGGACGCGGACAACCATGTTGCTAAGATCCACCATCTTGTGTCATTCTCACGCCAAATCAGCCCCCCTCTTTTTTTGTTGTATGGCATGTGGTCTGGGTGTGTGCGGAGTTCAGGAGTGCATCGGGCACAGCTGGATATACTTCATGGTTGTAAACCCAATTAGATGGTTCCAGGGTGTCTGACAGACTCTTGCTCTGGCTGGATCGTAAAGCTATAAACCCGTCAGTCACTGGACTTGAAAAGCATTCCGAAATAGCAGTAAAACATACATCCCACTTGAAAACCACTTTGTCATACAATTTCATAACTCCCTGCAGGAAATAGGTACAATAGAACAAAGCATATATTCAGATAGGTCAGTTTAATGCAAGTCACCTGATACCTTACATCCCTAGATTACATCCCTAGAGCAGGAATCGATATTTCTTTAACCGTCACAGGCAGATATGTCATATCTGGTGTCTGGATGTTCAGAATATGATTCTGCACATTATTCTACCAGTAGATAGGATGCTAAATGTATCTATGGAAGGTTATTGACCATGGTGTGGACTTGTGAGGAATTTGGGTCACAACCGGGGTCTCCGCCTAAACCCCCTCCCCAAAGCAGGCGATTGGCCCTTGGCTTCAGTAGACACCCCCTGCTGGGGGACTAGAAAACACGCTGTCAGGCCTTAGAGAGTTAAGACTAAGAGATTCTCCCTTTTTAACATCAGGAACCAACTTTGGGAGAAATGGTACCCTTTTGTTCAGGACACTTGAATCTGCTTAAACCAAGGACTCTGGCAAGCATTCTACCTTTCTAAACTTTTCTGTTATCTCTCTGTTGTGTTATTGCTCTCTGTATTTATATATATATATATATATATTGGCTACATCTTTTTCTGTAAATATTTTTATTGCATCATTTTGACCTTTTTAGTAATAAAACCTATTTTCTGAAAAGTGTTGAACTGTTTCTAAAGCTCTTTAATGCAAACTAAGAATCCCTGTCTCTGAGGAGCACTACCGTGTGTTTTAAACTTCTGCATACATCTGCCTGCGGTGACAGTGTGTATACAGATGCTTATTCAAACATCATTGTGTTACTGCTAAGATTTGTGAGTGTCCTCCTCTGTACAAAAAGGTGGTGGTGACAGTGTGAAGGGTTAATTGCGTAATTAACCTGACCCAGTAACAATCGCTCTCAGGCTGCGGCACAGAGATTGTGGTCCAGTGAGCTGGAAAATCTTTGTGCAGGGTGCAGCTGAGCGTGGCATTGTTACGCAAGTAGCAGCGCGGTTTTAGATTGGCTAGTCCTTCGGTCACAAGTCGGTGAGAAGGCTGGGGGGTCTGACGCCACGCCCGTCACATCCTGTACTATGTCTGCAGTCTCTGGTCATCTCCTGTTCTATGTCTGCAGTCTCTGGTCATCTCCTGTACCGTGTCTGCAGTCTCTTGTCCTTTCCTGTACTGTGTCCGCAGTCTCTGGTTATCTCCTGTACTATGTCTGTAGTCTCTGGTCATCTCCTGTACTATGTCTGTAGTCTCTGGTCATCTCCTGTACTATGTCTGCACTCTCTGGTCATCTCCTGTACTGTGTCCGCAGTCTCTGGTTATCTCCTGTACTGTGTCTGCAGTCTCTGGTCATCTCCTGTACTGTGTCTGCAGTCTCTGGTCATCTCCTGTACTATGTCTGCAGTCCATTGGTTCAGAATTTTTTTTTTCTTGTCTAAAACCTAGGTGCATCTCATGGAGTGAAAAATATGGTACTTCTTGCTTGCAAAGACAGATGAGAAGTTGTTTGTTTGAAGATAAATTTACCATTTAACATAAGACACCCATTCCGAGACTCACATTGGCACAGCAACCAAGCTATTTTTGTTCACTCTTCAGCTGAGACCACAACTGAGCAGTGCCAATTACTTGAATGATGATGTTCTAGTTAGGAAATGATTTAAGTACCTCTTATTGTTCTATGGTGAAATGAGTCAACACACAGGAGCACACATATCCCACTATGGGCTGCTGGGCGTGTTTGCGGGGTCTTCGTTGGGCTGCAGCCTGATGGCCATGATGTTTGTACAGCAAGATGGTGCGGAGAATTTATATACTTAATTACTTACTACATTTGGTGCCAAATAGGGACAGCTTTTCATTGGCCCATGAGTATTGGATCACTACTATTTATACTAGATCTCTGGCACTTGCATTTTTCTTGGATAACCCTGAGGTGGCTATATGTGAGATACATAGAGGTAAGGTGAGCATCTTACAATGTTTTAGCATTTTTGTACGCTCCCCTTATGGAGGAGTGAGCCTGTTTCTTTGCAAATGGGCCCGTATATGTATCCTTTATTACCACTATCAGCTTCGGACTTATTTTTCTCATTTTATCACAAATACATATTTTGATGTAGCCCCTATGCCAATAATCTCTTTGCTTAAGCCACACATAATTTTTATGTGCCAAATCACAAATAATATATTTTGTCACTTTTTTCATTTATGGCTCTTATTATACGTGTTAGATCCCCTTATTGGCTGCTGCTATATGGTCCTAGCTGGTGGATGGCTTGCTGGGGCATCTCTGCCTGCCCTCTCCTTGACGTGTCATTTGGAAAGCATCCTCAGTCAATTTTCCATGAATACCTGTCACTTATTATCCGATGTGGTGCAATCTGTAAGTGTTTGAGTAATCAGCTCTTTCTTACATACTTTTTAAAATATTATGTACTAAATTGTTTACATTCATTTGATATGAGGTTATGTTCTAGACCTAACATATCTAGTCCCTGAAGAAGGTAATAAGAGTTCCAAAACGTGTTGGTTTGTCTGAACAACATCACTGTAATAACTCTTTTGATCCTTCAACCCATTTGTCAGTTGATATACTACAGACTGTCAGGTTTTATACACACTATGTATGCTATGTATGTGATATATGAATCATTGTACCCAAAGCTACTATATTGAATATTTTGATTCATTTATTGTGTTAATCTTTTGTAATAAACATTACTGTTTTATATTTTTTGTATACTCATTGTGGTTTTTGCCATACAAAGTCCCAGGGGAACATTTCTAGCTTCTTTTTTTTATCTTCCTATGGGAAGTCTAATATGCCCTATGTACTGAATGTGCATCTCAAATCTGGATTACACATTGCCATCAAGTTTTTAACACCAGTAAAACGAGAAAATGTGTGTAGCACAGTGGCTAAGTGGTTAGAACTTCTGCTTAGCCTCACTTGGGCCAATGGTTCGAATCCCAACTACAACACTACCTGCCTGGAATTTGCATGTTCTCCCTGTGCCTGCGTGGGTTTCCTCCCACACTCCAAAGACATGCTGGTAGGTTAAATAGCTGCTGTCTAAATTGGCCCTAGTAGGTATGAATGAGAATTAAGGACCTTAGATTGTAAACTCCTTGGGGGAAGGGACTAATGTGAATGTACAAATATATACATATTATTTGACAGAGTATTTCTTTTGGGTAGCAAATGAGGTTTGTCAACAGACTCCTGAGATGAATATACAGCAAAATGGCCTCCCGGCGATTTCTGGGTGACGTCACCCTCTCTCCGTTCTTAAAGTGAAGTTCCACTCACCTGTCAAAAAATTAAAGTCAGCAGCCACAAAAACTGTAGCTGCTGACTTAAAAAACAGCCACTTACCTGTCCCTTGGTCCCGTGGAGTGTTCCCCGCAGCCAGTTTCACCGGCCATCCTGGATTCCAGGAGGCCGGCATCTTCAGTGTGGGCACCTGACTGTGATAGATTGTGGCTTCACAGCCGGGTTCCCACTGCGCATGCCTGAGTAGCGCTACAGTTCATGAATGGTCCTGTAGTCCTCTGGGACCTGTCACGTGTCCCAAAAGACTACAGGAAGGGAGGGAGGACACCTTCCGTTTCCGAAGGCCTAGGCGATCGCACTGGAAATTGGAGTGGGTACCTGTCAAATTCGGGTACCCGCTGCCCCCAAAATGTGCCAATCCTTAATGGGGTGTAGAGGAGCAGTCCTTAAAGCGGAACGTCCCCTTTTGGGTGGAGCTCCTCTTTAACTACTTGCTGACCACAGATAGCCGAATGACGGCTGCACTGTGGCCAGCCAGTTCTGGGTGGACGTCATATGAGGTCCTCCCAGAACGCGCTCTCGGCGATCTCCGTGATCGCTGTGTCCTACGGACACAGCTGATCACGTGACGTGGTAAAAGGCCAATCACAGCGGCCTTTTACCACGTGATCAGCCGTGTCCAATGACACACTGATCACCGGGAAATGCAAATGCCGGTTCTCGGCTGCACTTTCCTCTTGCTGTCAGATCGTGAGGAAAGTACTGCCGAAAACCGGCAGTTGTCAGAGCAGGGATTGGCACCGATCATCAGGATCACTGATCATCAGTGCCCTGATGATCGGTGCCCAGCAGTGCCACACACAAGTTCCACCCACCTGTGCCCGTGCACTCACCTGTGCCCAGCAATGCACCCACCTGTGCCCAGTAATGCACCCACCTGTTCCCAGCAGTGCGCCCACCTTTGCCACCCAGCAGTGTCACCACCTGTGCCCAGAAGTGCCACCTACCTGTGCCCAGTAGTGCCACCCACCTGTGCCCACCCACCTGTGCCCACCAGTGCCACCCACCTGTGCCAACCAGTGCCACCCACCAGTGCAGCCCAGCAGTGCTGCCAGTCAGTGCCACCTATTAGTGCTGTCTATCAGTACCCATTATCAGTGTCGCCTATCAGTGCCACCAATCGGTGCCGCATATCAGTGCCACCTATCTGTGACACCTCATTAGTGCTGCCTATCAGTGCCGCCTATCCGTGCCACCTCATTAGTGCCGCCTATCAGTGCCCTTCAGTGCTGCCTATCAGTGCCCATCAGTGCCACCTATCAGTGCCCATCAGTACTGCCTATCAGTGCCCATCAGTGAAGGAGAAAAATTACCTGTTTAAAAAATTTTATAATAGAAACAAAGAAACTTTTTTTTTTTTCAAATTTTTTTGCACTTTTTTTGCTTATAGCACAAAAAGTAAAGTGCCCAGCGGTGATTAAATACCACCAAAAGAAAGCTCTATTTGTGAGAAAAAAATGATAAAAACTTCATATGGGTACAATCTTGCATGACCGCGCAATTGTCAATCAAAGTGCGACAGCACTGAAAGCTGAAAATTGGCCTGGTAAGGAAGGGGGTATAAGTGCCTGGTAGGCAAGTGGTTAAGTATGAGTCGTGTGTAAGTCAATTGTTTGTAACTCAGGAACTGCCTGTACAGTCCTGTTCAGAGATCTTATCTTTTCTGCTGGAATAAACAGAAGTCATTTATTTGTATCTTTAGCCTCTACCATTTCTTACTGCTTGGATCTCTGTGTCAAAAGCTTGAAGTTATTATGGTTAATGTGTGCGAAGTAATCATACAGGCTAGGATTTCATGAAAGCTGCTCATATCTGCTATCCTCTCAAATGAGAGTATGCTTCCCACCAAAAAATATTCTTATTTCTTTTATTTATTTCAGGTACTTATATAGCGCCATCAATTTACGCAGCTCTTTACATATATTGTACATTCACTTCGGTCCATAACCCTCAAGGGGTGTACAATCTAAGGTCCCTAGCTTACATTCATACATACACATACTAGGGCCAATTTAGACAGGAGCCAATAAACCTACCAGCATGTCTTTGGAGTGTGGGAGGAAACCGGAGTACCCAGAGGAAACCCACGCAGGTACAGGGAGCACATGCAAACTCCATGTGAGGAAAGTGTGTTTGAACAAGCAAAGAGAAAAAAAAACCTGAATCTGTAGCTTGTAGGATTCCCCTGTTCATCTGCTATAAATGTTCACACGTATATGGACAAGCTATTCCTGTGATAAATCCTTGTTGTAATACCACCTTCCAGGATCATTTTATTTGGAGTTCATAATGTTCAATTTGCCCTTAGTTAAACAGGTGGTATTTGCTGTATAGCTATGTCCTTTTACAACACGGAATTTGTTTTGGTATAATCTCCTATAACAAGCATTACAAATGTAATTAAAATGACGGTCTTAACACCATATTGAGAGCACTGGAACCACTAGCATCAAAATGACTCATACATACACAAATGCCTGCTGTAAGGAAATTCTGCCAAGTCTGTTCTCATGGTAATTTTTAAAAGCTTGATTTAAAAAAAAAAAAAAAAACTCCTTTGTGACAGTCATAAATATTCACACCTTGGGTGCAATGCAAAATGTAGAATGGTTCCAGAGAAATTCCCCAGCTTCAAATAACCACCAGATACTTTTTTTTCTCTAATTAAATATTTTGAAGATTCCCGGAGAATATAATGAGCTATATATTAATTATAATAGTGCCAATCAACATATATTTGCAACTGTGCCACTAATTTAAATCTATATAGCTGTGAAATGTTAAATGTTAAGTGTTTAACACCTGAACAGAAATAGCTTTAAGATATTTATTTCATGAAAAATGTCTCTGTTTAACATGGCAATTGGAAGCATGCCACATAACACCTTTAAAGTGGTTAATCACACATGAAAGCGAACTGTACCATTGATGTTCCTATACACTGACTTTAGGCTTACCGATTAAAGTAACGCTTGAAACTGGCTCTGTCCTTGCCACGATCACTCTGAATTACCTCTTCCTTCCTTTAAAAGGGATAATTACAGATCATTAAATCAAAAGTTATTTTGCCTTTTGAAGGCACAGGTTAGGCATGGAGTTCAGATGAGAAAAATACATGAAAACCAATTTAGGGGGTTGAGGTACACAGCAGGGTTGCCAACCATCAGTAAATTTACGGACAGTTTGTAAAATTCAGTGATTTTTACAACTGTCTGTAAATATCAGGGGCTGATAATTTGTCATCCTGTGTTGACTTTTGTGAGTGTAAACCCGCCAAACTTCTTGTTATGGGTATTGTCATTGTTATTGTGTATTATTGACTGTCTTCGTTTTTAAAGGATAAGTTCACCTTGGGGAACATGTTACATGTAACATGTTCCTGATCCTGCATCCGCTCCCCAATCCCCTCACTCCTTGTGCCAGCAGTACGGGGAGAAGCTCCACCCACACAGCCTTGTCATTTATTTGCAGAGTTCTGTGAAAGAATGGATGAATTACAAGTCCCAACAGCCTTTGTGGCTTTCGGCTTGTAGTTCTCAATGAACTGCCACAGCGCTGTGGAGCGCTGTGGTAGCTCATTGACTCTTCCTGTCAGACTGTGTATCTACAGGCCCACAGAAACACTGACAGTCTGCAGGAGTCCTGTATGGCACTAGCAATCATCTGACTGCTGGTGCAATGCTTTCCAGGCTCAAAAAAAAAGAAAATGCACATTTTTTTTACCTGCAAAAAAATGGGATGGTGTTTTTTTTTGTTTTTTTAAGTGAAATTATCCTTTAAAGTCATTTTTTTCAGGTTGTGAGTAAAATATTTTCTCCATCAGTAAATGTTCTATGTTTTGTCAATAAAAAATGCTGCAGGAGGTTGGCAATACTGGTACAAGGTTATATAAATATAGAGTTAGTCAATTGGTCTAGAACAGGGGTGGGCAAACTTTTTGACTCGAGGGCCACAATGAGTTCATATATTGGACCCGGGGACCGGACCAAGAGTAGATGAATGATGTGTATGTGTCATCCATAGTAAGTATAGTAATATTCCCCCATAGTAAGCATAGTAATTCATCCCCCATATAGTAATTCATCCCCCATAGTAATTCATCCCCCATATAGTAATTCATCCCCCATATAGTAATTCATCCCCCATAGTAATTCATCCCCCATATAGTAATTCATCCCCCATAGTAATTCATCCCCCATATAGTAATTCATCCCCCATATAGTAATTCATCCCCCCTATAGTAATTCATCCCCCCTATAGTAATTCATTCCCCTTATTAATTCATCCCCCATATTAAGTCCCCAAGTCCCCCCTGTGTCAATTCACTTACCTTTGCTCCGCGCGTTCCTCTCGCCGTGTTCCCGCGCCGTTCCGGTGTAGCATGAAAATCTGTCTCCTATGAGGATCTGCCCCCCTCGACGTATCTGCGCATGTGCCAGTTTCAGGCATTAGCAGCCGATCGGCGATCTCCGGCACATGCGCAGATACGTCGAGGGGGACAGATCCTCATAGGAGACAGATTTTCATGCTACACCGGTCTTCAGGGCGGACTGTGAGAGGAGCCTAGCGGGAGCCTAGCTCCGCGGGCCGGATTAAAAGGTCCGCCGGGCCGTATACGGCCCGCGGGCCGTAGTTTGCCCATTGCTGGTCTAGAAGAAGGCCAAAAACCCTTATTTGGCATGGTCCAATTTGATGCAACAGGGAAAAACATTCTTTCCTGATCCCGCTAGGGCAATCAGATATTCCCTGAATGAACAATCTACAGTGTTATCACCTATAAATATACAGTAAACAGCCAGTTATATTTCATGCATTTAGAAAAGAATTCAGTCCTTTTTTATTTTTTTTAAACATTTAATAGATTTGGCTAAAACTAGCTCCTGTGAAAGTCTTTTTTGTCGTTTTACAGCTTTTCCTGTGAAGAAGCCTTTCGGTATGCAGAGGTTAAACCTTTCCTTCTCCGAGCACATTGTGCCCCCTTCTCACATGTAATTATCCTAAAAGGGAAGAAGTGCGGGAATATTTAAAAAAAAAAATCTATACTCACCCCCCCTTCAGAAGACCAAGAATTGAGTGATCTGAGACCTCTTTACTGAGCAGAGAGCCAGTGACTAACAGAGCCTCTGTGCTCTGCCCCTCCAGTGCTCACTGGACTGCCGAGCTGCCAAGGGGGCAGGAGTGGCTGGCTAAGGCTCTCTGAGACTGAGCCAGCTGCTGGTCAGGCATCTGGGTGGATCCCAAGATCTCTCCAGAGCCTCTACTAGCTCAGTGATGTCAGCCAACAGTGGACTTTAGCCCTCTGTCAGCTGAAAATGGATCACAGTAGTGCAGAATGCACTCCTATGATCCATTTGGAGAAATAGGGCCAAAAGCTTTGGCCCTACTCCTTTAAAGAGCAAAAAAGGTAATTTGGGGGGGTTAAGGCAGGTTTTTTTCTAAATCCAATTTACTGCAATACCTTTCAGCTGTGATTGTTGAATTAAACTGAGATCTTTGTTACACAACTCATTTGGGTCAAATTTTTCAAAATGACTTAGAAGAACTCTGTGACCTCCAGATTTTCCAGTGCAGTTTAGGGGAGAATTGACAGGTTGATTTGAGCAACAATCTTACTGAAAAAAACCATGAGCACAAATGTGTTTCCAAATTGCTGTTTAATGAGTGAAACAATAAATCTTCCCTCAAGTCAGTATACTTATTTTCTGACATGTAATCATGCAAATCAACTACTCCAAATCGCAATGGCGTGTGAGCGTTTGCTTCTCAAAGAAGCTGATTTCCATATATTACCCATAGAGAAATGTCTGAAAGCCTCCAATTCTATGGCAGCTCACATGATGGAGAACCCCAATAGACTGGTATAGATCGTTACTTCAGTATTGTAGCAACAAGAACCTGTTTGATATTCTAACAACTAGACTTGTCAAATTTCAGACTGACAGCAGTGCTGTTTTCCCTGCTTATGGGCTACCCATAATCGGCATAAAAGAGTACGAGCGTTCCTTTACAAAGGTTCAGGGAGAGACGGTGGCTAGAGTTCAGTGGTCACTTCAGGTTTATCCCCATTGAGCAACAAGCATGTATTATTATGTCTGCTGGGCACCAAAAATACAAGCAATATGCTTCCAATGAACATCATTTTTTTCTTAACATAAGGGAAATACAGCACAATGCATAGCATATGGCCTCTATTATTAAATATAAAAATTAATAAAGATCATAAGATTGCCATTACCGTATAAAACACAAAGGAGATGATAAACTCTGACACTCTTTTCATTTCACATTTTATTCTTGTAATACACAATTTCCCTTTGTAACAAGCACATTTCTTGTGTGACTTGAGCATCATGCCCAAATGTATGTTACTGTCACTGACAGTTCCAAATGGAGTCATTGAACAATTTGTCATTAAGCCATGTGACACAGGCCTCCACATGGAGCTATATATTTACAGGATATATTACATGTACTCAAGTGACATAAAAATATCTGCAATGCATAACATGCCCCAAACCATGTGTAAAATCAAATCTGCATTATACCAGTGTGTATTACATTATGTCAGCTGTGCCACTATTCTTGATAGCCATTTATAGAAACAAACCCTGCATTGTCACAGCTGATATAATGGATGTGAGCTGAAGGGACAGTGCTGAGATAAAGGACCTTATTGGTAGCGTATGCAGATTCGACTGTATAATTGTCATTTTAAGCGTAAATAATTGAATACTGCACTTCTACTTGGAGACCTTGGAAAGTAACTACTGTGTACTGACAGTGCATGTAGGGGGTGGGAATTAAGGGGGGTACTCACAGTAAACTTGTATAAAGTATCAGTTATATATAACTATAATAAAAGATCCCATACCGAGAGATACATGTAAGCTGCCATTGCTTCAACCCATTGAGTTACTGACCCAAAATAAATATGGGGATCAGGTGTTCTGACCTAATTTTGACTTCCCTAATCTGCATACTTGGCTTCAATAAGGTGAACCTAATATTGTTGAAGGCAGATGCAAACAGACAAATCTGCATTTTCTGGAGCAGGTCAACAATGGCAGTTTCTAATTTCTCTATCTCTGATGGGGCACTACTCTTTCCCTTCCATTTGTGTAGTGTCCCCCTACTCACTCTTTCCTTCCCTTCCCCCTGTTCTCGTCTCTCCTTCCCCTTTTTCATTTCTTTTATTCTTCTTCTACCCCAGCCTTTTTCAACCAGGGTACCCACTCTGTGGTGCCTTCATGTTTTCCAGGGGTGCCTTGGCAAAATGCCCCAAAAATATATATTAGCCAGCAGGTGGATTGAGCTTACCTTTTAGTTACACAAAGCCACGGGTTTTCCTTGTACACCATGACAACCTTCTAGCCTCTTGTGTCTAAACAACCAATGATATCATCGGTTGATAAGGAGGACATCAGGCACAGCATCCTTGTTTGCCCCTCTTCATTAGCACCGGGGTCACATTAGCTGAATGAGGGAGAGAAACTAAGGGAGAAGAGAAACATTGGAATACTAGTCAGTACCAGTGTGCAAAGCCATGTTTGCTTTGCAAGCTCTAGCACTGGGTGTGCTACATGTGTGAATGTTGCTGCATTATGTAAAACTATTAGTTTAGTTTTGACATTTTAGAATGAAGTGCCTTAAGATTGTGCAGAATTTTAAAGGGTGCCTTGACTGAAAAAAGGTTGAGAAACACCGCTCCACACTATTGCTGTGCACCTCTTCTTTTGGTTTTTTGTTTTTCCTTTAAAATTTAGTAAACACAACATTCTTTCACATTGACAAAATACATAGCCTGAAACTATTCTGCTCTAGACATTCTTTCTATTTCTTAATATCATGCCAACATTTCTTAGCTGACATGACTTCTTAGTATAGAGGCTATTTGGTTTATACATTTCAATCTACTGAATATGTATCTGTTTTCTTAAATGGGCCAACAGCTTTTTGGAATGTAACTCTTCATGATGTGGTCCTTCTAACTATGTTACCAAATACGTACACATGTTGGTTTACAAATTTTTTATTTCTCTATTAAAAACTTTATTAAAATACATTGAACAAGAGCAAGCTACCACAGTATAGTTAAATTACATTTTTCCAACAGCCTAGTAAAAAAACTGTTCAACTTTATTCCTCCAAGGTCATACAGAGAAAACACTTGAAAATCTAACACTGTTGTAGCACAGCCATCAGGGACTGGAGGTGTACAGCCCTGAAGGAATACATAAGAGTGCAGTCATGCTTAAATACGTTGTCATGATCACACGTGGCCTGCAACAATAAGAACACTGAAGCATTCTGTTGAATAGCACTTGAAGAGAGAGTATCCACCAAGGGCTATGTTTAAAGTGGCTCCTTCTATGTGGTGTGCATGCATAAAAAGTACATTTGAAATTACAAGAATGGTATGAAAGACCAAGACAAATAGAGAACAATTGAAAAGAATCAAAGCTTAAAGGGAATGTATAGATTGTTTTTTTTCATTTAGATACACGTGTAAAGTAGATCAGTTTGATAGAAACCTATTAATGTCTGTTTAATGTTTTAGAAGCTTTGTTTCTGTGTATAGTCACATGTAACTGGGAGCAGCCATCGGTGTGTAGCAGTTAAATGACCAAACCTCCCTCAATGTTTTTACTAGATGTAGGGAGATCGTTAATGTTTAGTGTGTGACCACAAGAGTGCAATGCCATCTAGCTAACATTAAAGACTAAGTGTAGATAAAACAAAAAAAAAGGAAAATCAGCAAATGGGACATAACGTACAGTCAGCAGGATGTGTCCCTTGTGCTGAATTCCTCTTCTGTCAGTAGAAATTCTCCTCCTGTCTATAAGTGCTTTGGATGTGTTGCACAGCTGTTCATGTCAGGCAACACTCCTCCAATGGCTTGTGAGATGTGTTTTTTTTTATTCAAGGCTAAAATGAGAAATTATCACTTGTGACACTTTGCAACTGCACCTTAAATGCGCTATAAACACCATAGGATCATTTACAGTTTGTTTATGGCATGCTTCTGGTGCATTTCTATAGAAGTGAATGGAGGCAATTGCAAAGCATCAAGGCCTGTTGAACTCTGCAGGCAGCGTTAATATTTTCTTCATCATGAAGCATTGATAAGCAGTCAGGAAGTAATAAAATGCAACCTAGCCGCCTATTTTCCACCTACTTTTAATGCCTGTGTGAAAGCGCCCTATACAAATCAAATATAAAGCCAGTGCTTATAGCACTCCATCACTGTCTTCTTTAACTATAGATTGCGAGTTGGAATGGGATGGGAAAATTGCATATTACAAAGTTCCTTATTAATATTGTGGCTCACTAATGAATTCTAAGCTTCGAAGTCTTGGTTAAGGGGGCCATATAAAGACATAGGCATGGCTTTACTTTAGATGACTCCCACCAAATGAATGTTACTGCAAACAGGCCAAGTCCTTAAAAGGACATATTGCTTGCAAAGGGGAATGGCCATTTCCTTACATTCAAGACCTATATTACTACAACATGTAAGTCTGTGTCTCGTCTTCAGAGCTTGCAATCATGCGTGCGTCCATGGTCAGCTATGCCACACCATCAAGGGGGACTCTGTGGTGAAACAGCATCTTTAGTTAAGTATTATTGTTATATTTTCTAATATTCGTTATCTGTATCTGTCATTGCTTTTAATAAATGTTATACTTATAAGTATTTGTGTGATCTCTCTTTGCACATATCGACGACAACCCCAAAAATGTAACAACACAGATTTAAATATACAGTATATACTCGTGGAAAAAACAATAGGCTAAATAAAAGGAAGGAATGTGAGAAACCTTGTAACATTCATTCCTGACCTGGGGAGAGATCAGTGCTACAATCAGCCATCTAAGGATCTGGAAACATTCTCAGTGCTTGTGAAGTGGCAAAGAGGGGAAGCAAGGCAGATAAAGGCTCCTGTCCAGACCTCAACCAAATGTACTGTGCTCATATTTCCAAGGGCTTTGTTGGGTGTGATCTATCTAGTTATAGAAGAAAGCTGGGTGCAATGAAAACTACATAGGCAGACAAAAAGGAAAGCACTGTAGCATTGTTAATGCAAACAACCTGTGAGGGACCGCCGAGCGGCACCACTAGCACTCCACTGGTCAGGCGTGCCCAGAGCGCGGAGTCTAAGCCCCAGGGTACTTGTTCACCAGGGCCCCTGATGGTGGGGATGGACTTGTAGTACCCCGAGACCAGGTCGCCTCTACTGAGCACACCTGTCAGTGGTAGGGGTGTTCGCCAGGGGCTCCAACCAGGGAGAGCCAGATGTGAGGAGGTCGGGTGACCCCGATGGGATGGATGGATGGATGGCTGAGCAAGTGCGTAGTCAGACAGGCCGAGTCGGTAATGTAGAGGACGGTAAGGTACAAGGGAGCAGGCAGAGAATCGTCGGGTCACATGCCAGGTCAGCAACAGGAGGTCAGATCTAATGAGGGGCATCCAGGGAGAGAGGTCAGGCAAGCAAGGGTCTGGGCAGGAGAAATCAGCAAGGTCAAGAGCAATCCGGGTCAATAACTTACTAGGCACAGGTACAGGATCACAGGAAGCGGGTAAGACCAGAAGGCAACGAAATGACAGCTCAGGGACCTTTAAATATCCCGCCCTGCGCTGCCATTGGTGCCCAGCGGGCGGCCGCGGCTTCTACTGCGCATGCGCGAACTCGAACGCCGCGGCCGGCCCGGACCTAGTGCCCGTGTACGATCGAGGAGATCCCTGACATTGCCCCCCCCTACGGGCAACCTCCGGATGCCCACCCGATCTCTCCACCACGGGTGATCACAAAGAAACCTCCGGACAAGCCTAGGTGCATGGACATTATGGGCTGGTTCCCACGAATTGTCCTCAGGGCCGTAGCCCTTCCACTTGATGAGAAATTGGGTCTGCCCCCCCCCCTTCGTCGGCACTTCAAGATTGCCTCCACCTCGAATTCTTCTTCCTCTTCAACCGTTACGGCCTCCGGGGGCCTGGATTCCCGTTCCGCGGGAAGGCATCAGGGACTACTGGTTTCAACAGGGACACGTGGAAGACAGGGTGGATCTTGAGTGTCTCAGGGAGAACAAGTTCATAGGCCACCTCATTGACCATCCGTTTGATGCAAAAAGGGCCTATAAATTTAGGTCCCAACTTTTTTGACGGGCAGAGCATCTTCAAGTTTGACGTAGCCAGCCAAACCTTCTCTCCGGGCTGCAACACCAGTTCCCCTCTTCGCTTCCTATTAAAAGCCCTCTTGTAGTCTTCTTGGGCTTGACGGATGGCTTCCTGTAGTTTCTTATTGTTGGAGGTGAAGAAGGTCAGTGCATCCTGTGTCGCTGGAATCGGGCATTCCGGGACTAAGTCCGGGAGGAAGACAGGATGAAACCCATAGTTGGCGAAGAACGGGGACTGCCCAGTTGCTGAATGGCAAGCGTTGTTGTACGCGAATTCTGCCAAAGGGAGGAGTGGCACCCAGTCGTCCTGAGAGAATGATGTGTAGCATCGCAGGTATTGCTCCAGGGTCTGATTGGTCCTTTCGGTCTGGCCATTGGTCTGAGGGTGAAATGCCGAGGAAAGGGACAGCTTGATATCCAGGGCTTTGCACAACGCCCTCCAAAACCGCGAGGTAAACTGCACCCCTCGGTCCGAGACGATGTCTTCGGGAACCCCATGCAGTCTAACGATCTCTCGAATAAAGACTTGCGCCGTCTCGGCTGCTGATGGAGTCTTCCGTAAAGGGATGAAATGGGCCATCTTGGATAAGCGGTCCACGACCACGAGAATTGCTGTGTGGTCCAGTGAAGGTGGAAGCTCGACTATGAAGTCCATAGAGATTTTCTGCCAGGGCCGTTCAGGGATGGGCAATGGACGTAGCAGGCCCCACGCCTTATTTCTTGAAGGCTTGTTCCGCTGGCAGATGGCACAGGAGCCCACGTAGTTCTTACAATCCTTGGCCATGTCCGGCCACCAGAAGGAACGTCGGAGAAGTTCCAGGGTCTTGACCGGCCCAAAATGTCCTGCCAGTGGATGGTCATGGCAATGTCCCAAGACTAAGGTTCGGGCATCCTCCGGCACCACAATCCGGTCCTCCCTCCATAGGAGTCCCTCCTTGTTCTGGAGGGGGGCCCCATCTGAGGTAGACATCGCTGTGGACGCTCTCAGGATCTCGGAGCGAAGGTTCGTCTGAAGGGCCAAGAAATTTCCTGCAGGAAGAATAGTGTCGGATACTGGGATCTCCTTGGTGTCCTCGTACATGCGCGACAACGCGTCAGGCTTCGTGTTTTTCGAGCCGGGCCTGTATGTGATGTGGAACTGGAACCTCGAGAAAAACAATGCCCATCTTGCTTGTCGTGGGCGTAGACGTTTGGCCGTCCTCAGATATTCCAGGTTCTTGTGGTCCGTGAATATCAGGATAGGATGGGAGGCACCTTCCAGCAGGTACCTCCATTCTTCTAAAGCGGTTTTGATAGCCAGTAGCTCGCGATCCCCAATGTCGTAGTTCCTCTCCGCAGGGGTAAGTTTCCGTGAGAAGAATGCTACTGGGTGAAGTAATTCCTTGGCGCCCTTCCGCTGGGAAAGGATGGAGCCAACCGCGTTTTCTGATGCATCTACTTCTAAGATGTAGGGCAGGGAGGCGTCGGGATGACCCAGAATGGGTGCCGAGGTAAATAACCTTTTTAGTGCTTCAAAAGCTTCCTGTGCCTCGGGCGTCCATCTGAATCGCGTCCCAAGCTTGGTTAACTGAGTGATGGGGGAGACCAGACCCGAGAAGTTCTTGATGAACTTCCGGTAGAAATTTGCGAACCCAATAAAACGTTGGACGCTTTTCCTGTCCGTGGGTTCAGGCCAATCTAGGATCGCTGAGACCTTCTGAGGGTCCATTGCGACCCCCGTGGTGGAGATAATCAGACCCAGAAATGTAACGCTAGCCTGTTCAAAGCAGCATTTCTCTGCTTTAGCGTACAACCCGTGCTGCCGCAACCGCCCCAACACCTTTGTTACATGTACCCTGTGCTCCCCCAGGGAGGATGAGAAAATCAAAATGTCGTCTAAGTAGACGATGACAAAGATGTCCAGGAAGTCCCTAAAGATGTCATTTACAAAGTGCTGGAAGGTGGCTGGCGCATTGCACAACCCGACAGGCATGACCAGGTATTCAAAATGACCGAAACGGGTGCGGAAGGCCGTCTTCCACTCATCCCCCTCCCTTATGCGAACCAAATTGTAGGCTCCCCTTAAGTCCAGCTTGGTAAATACTACTGCAGCTTTTAAGCTCTGGAATAATTCAGGTACCAGTGGTAATGGGTAACGATTTTTAATGGTGACCCTATTCAGCTCCCGATAGTCAATGCATGGCCTCAAAGTCTTGTCCTTCTTTTCCACAAAGAAGATCCCTGCACCTGCTGGGGAAGTGGAGGGACGGATGAATCCCTTTCGGAGGCTGTCCTCAATATAGTCCTTCAGGGCCCCTAATTCTAGCTCAGAAAGGGGAAAAATTCGCCCGAACGGAATTTCAGAACCGGGCAACAGATCAATAGGACAGTCATATGGGCGGTGGGGGGGCAGAGCATCTGCTCCCCGTTCACTGAACACATCAAGAAACTTATGATAGGCTGCAGGAATCACTTGTTTTAGACTGTCATCCCCTTCAGAGCACAGGAGGACCTGGGGGACCTCCGGGCCCGAAGTTCGACACAGTTCCCGACAATATGGGGAAGGGAACGAGACAACCCCAGTTTCCCAGTCAATTTGGGGGTTATGGGCCCGCAACCAAGGGAGCCCCAGAATGACTGGGAAAAGAGGTGATGCAATAGCATCCAGGCGGAGGAGTTCCCGGTGCTGACCGGCAATGGAAGTCACAATGGAAGGGGTCTCCTGGTTAACTACTCCTGACTTTATCCGGGAACCATCAGCCAAAAAGATGTGAAACCCCTTCTCCTTTGGGCGGAGGGGGATACCCTGCTGGTGAGCAAAATTGATATCCACAAAACAGCTGCATGCCCCCGAATCAACTATGGCCGTCACCTCCACGGTCCTTTCTGAAAGCTGAAAGGAGAGGGGAACAACTAAGTACTGGGACGGATTCATATTGCCAACAGATAAAGAAGATGAGGTGAACTTACTCAGTTTCTGCGGGCAGGAACGCACCATGTGACCAGCTTCGCCGCAGTACAGACACAGATTCTGGGAGCGTCTGCGCTGGCGTTCCTCAGGCGATAGTTTAGGCCGAGCCAGGCCTAGCTGCATGGGTTCGGGAGCATCTTCAAACGGCAGGTTCTGGATGCTTGGCCTAGTATGTTGACCGGATCCCTGAAATGACCCCCAGGGATTTCCGCAACCCTGACCAGACCTCTCCAATCTGCGCTCCCGTAGCCTACGGTCAATTTTAATGGTGAGTGCAATCAAGTCCTCTAATGTCTCGGGCACCTCCACCCGGGCGAGCTCGTCTTTCAGAGCCTCAGAAAGGCCCATACGGAACTGGTGCAAAAGTGCGAACTCGTTCCAACGAGTGTCACCCATCCAGCGCCTAAAGTCAGAGGCGTATTCCTCAGCCGCACGCCGACCTTGTCGGAGTGCGTATAGTGTGGCCTCGGCCGAGGCCGCCCGTTGTGGGTCATCATATAAGATGGCCATGGCGTTAAAGAAGCTGTCGACCGTAACCAGGTGAGGGTCATTGTTTCCCCTTAGTTGGTGGGCCCAGTCTTGGGGTTCACCCTGCAACAGGGAGACAACAAACCCCACTTTCACCAATTCTGTCAAAATGGTCCGTGGCTGCAGTTCAAAATAGAGCAGACAGGAGTCACGGAATGACCGAAAGCGTGTGCGATCCCCATGGAAGCGCTCGGGTAAGGGTACTCGGGGTTCCGCCATAGGGAGAGATGTGGAAGGCCCAGGAGCCGGCTCGTGGGCTGCTGCGACCGGTGGTGCAGGAACCGGGGCCTGTGAAACAGGAACAGATATGGTGCAGGCCTGAAACCGATTCTCGATCTGCAGACATCTGTCCTGTAATGTGTTTACTGCTTGCGTCAGGGTGGCCAGGTGCCTGCAAACCTCGTCCAACGGGGAGAGTCCTCCTCGAGGCTCAGTCATGGCCTTCTGGTACTGTGAGGGACCGCCGAGCGGCACCACTAGCACTCCACTGGTCAGGCGTGCCCAGAGCGCGGAGTCTAAGCCCCAGGGTACTTGTTCACCAGGGCCCCTGATGGTGGGGATGGACTTGTAGTACCCCGAGACCAGGTCGCCTCTACTGAGCACACCTGTCAGTGGTAGGGGTGTTCGCCAGGGGCTCCAACCAGGGAGAGCCAGATGTGAGGAGGTCGGGTGACCCCGATGGGATGGATGGATGGCTGAGCAAGTGCGTAGTCAGACAGGCCGAGTCGGTAATGTAGAGGACGGTAAGGTACAAGGGAGCAGGCAGAGAATCGTCGGGTCACACGCCAGGTCAGCAACAGGAGGTCAGATCTAATGAGGGGCATCCAGGGAGAGAGGTCAGGCAAGCAAGGGTCTGGGCAGGAGAAATCAGCAAGGTCAAGAGCAATCCGGGTCAATAACTTACTAGGCACAGGTACAGGATCACAGGAAGCGGGTAAGACCAGAAGGCAACGAAATGACAGCTCAGGGACCTTTAAATATCCCGCCCTGCGCTGCCATTGGTGCCCAGCGGGCGGCCGCGGCTTCTACTGCGCATGTGCGAACTCGAACGCCGCGGCCGGCCCGGACCTAGTGCCCGTGTACTGGGTGGAGCAGTGCGCCTGCGCCGGGACCATCGCGGCAGGGATCGAGGAGATCCCTGACACAACCTCCCAAGACTCACAGGGCCAAAAATGGAATCCACCAGTGCATTTACTGCATCTCACAGAAGGAGAACAACTGGCACTTGCTAGGACAATGTTATATGAAGAATCACACCACTTTGCAAAAAAAATGGTAAATTGAATGTATTCCTAATTTAAACTTCAAATAAACTAGATGGATAAGACACCAGTTCAAAAGTCTTATAAATAGCTACCAAAAGCCATGTTCCAGGAGATAAAAGACTACCTACAAAAACAGTCAGAAAGAACACATATACGAGCTTTTAGTCATTTTAGCCCTACATGAATAGGTGAGGATTCCTTTTGGCTTGATGAATGCCCCAGGAACATTTCAAAGATTCATGTATGAGACACTGGAGGAACTAAGAGTTAAATGGTCTTCACTAGGGATGCACTGATACCTTTTTTGATCAGCTAGTACGAGCACTGATACTTTCAGTCAAGTACCCGCCGATAAGTTCTGATACTTTGTGGTGCGATTTGTGTCCATACTAAATGTATGGACACAAATCGCAGCACAAAGAATGGCCTGCAATTTGAACAGAAATGCGGTGCAAATTCCTGTCTCGAAATCGCATGCTGTTTCCCCACTACTCCTGGGTGAACCCAGGCTTGTTATAGCCAGAGTTCACACAAGAGCAGTGCAGGAAACCTGCCTGAGTTCACACAGGAGCAGTGGGGAAACCACATGCGATTTTGGCAGGAATCGCACCGCATTCCTGTTCTAATCACATGCCATTCTTTGTGGTGCATTTTACGTCCATGCATTTTGTATTGACACAACTTGGACCTCAAAGTATCGGTTTTGGGTATCCGTATAATTTTCACGAGTATCTGTGAAAATACTCAACACCTGTATCGGTACCTATACCAGTATAGGTGTCGGTGCATCCTTAGTCTTCACCTTTTCTGGATGATGTTATCTGTTATTCTGGGGCTGTTGTTAGAAAGATAGCTGTAAAAACAGGAACAGCTCAATAGCTGTCCTCCAGGATACCAATTCAGTGGATGCCAAAACATCAGGCAGTTGTTAAGCTAATACTGTTGTTGCCCAAACCTCCAATCCTTGCTTATTTTGACTTTAACTTGCCACCGATGCATAGCATGGTATCAGGACCTGGGTCTGGACAAGCAAACTCTATGGAGTTTGGCTGTGGCTCTTCTCGCTGTGCCACCAAGGATACTGGACAACTCCCTGCCTGATTTCTTGGACAATCATACCTCGTTTCTTGTTTCTTTTTGGACCTTGAACCCTTTGCTCCTCCCATGAACTTCCTGATTTGAGCTATGTCTCTGGTTTTCCTTATTCATTGACTTTGTTTCTGTCTGATTCCATCCAGCTACTACTTGTGACTGACCTTTGGCTTGTTTACTGAGTACACTTCTGCTTGATCCCTACCTGCTATATTTGCTACCGGACTCCAGTATGCTCCTGAGCACCACAACCTGGTACTGACACGCAGCAAAACCCATCTCCATCATCAGGTGCCATTGTGAATGCTGGTTACTGGTTAGAACCCATGCCTCATGTGAGCCTGTGTCATCTGCCTGTACATTTTCTGCTGTCTACCTGTGAACCTCTCTAATGCTACAGCCACTGGTCTCTGAGCCTGACCCCAGACAGTGACAATGGGCTAGAAGCAATTCTTTGTCAACATCAAGAAGACAATATAGGCTATGGTTCACAAACACTGATACCCAGTGACAAAAAAAAACATTTGCAATTGGGGAAATTGGAATTTCTAGGCATAAAATTGGATATTTGTGACAAGTTTAAGGACTACCTGCACTATGCACCCTCCTTTATGGTCTACACAGAGAACAATCTATTAGCATATGTTCTCAGTTCAGCAATACTATGGGATTGATTTACTAAATGCAAATAGGCTGTTCACTTTGCAATGGAAGTTGCACTTTGCAGGGGAATTTTCCCCGAGCTTAGCAAATGAGATGAAGCTCTGCTGATCTCCATTATTCATGTGTACACAAAAACATGTTTTTATTTTCCTTACATTCAATTTGGTATTCTTTGCTAAGGTAAATTTCACAACATTCACTAAGCTTTGGGGAAAATTCCCATGCAAGGTAAACAATCTATTTGCCTTTAGTAAATCACACCTAATGTCTCCAAGAGATATAGCTGACTGAAACAAAAGCATCCAACACTGCCAGAAAGGACTTATTGGGGGTGCTTACACTCTAATGCTCCTTTTGAACTTGCCTTAGTGGATTTTCTTCATCTAGAGAAGAGCAGAAGTGGTTCAGAATATATACTGGTCATTAAAAATCACATGCATAAAATTGCGCTACGCATGATGCAACTAGCTATGTGCCTTTCTTTCTTCTAAATGACAAAACACCACATTTACCAGTAAATCTATTGTTTGACATGGATATGAAGGAAGCACCACATTAAAGCAGTAGTAAACCACAGCCTTTCAAAAAATAAAAATCCCCCTGCAAGGCAATGGCATAATGTGCTAGTATGCATACTAACACATTATGAAATACATACCTTAGAATGAAGCCTTCCAGCAGTGTGATGTCACCATTGATAGGGCTTCCATCTTCCCCCCGGTCTTCCTTCCAGGATTGATGGCTCCAGTCCTTTGAATTGTGAAGCCACGCTGACGTCGTGCATGCATACGGGGGTCATGGTTTATGATACAGAGCTCTGAAGGGACAGCACGAAAATGCCATCCCTTCATAGCGTATGTACCGGTGATGTCACCGTCTGCATCCAGTGTGAATATCTCCTAAACACTGCAAGTTTAGGAGATCATCACTTTACCTACAGATAACCCTTATTATAGGCTTACCTGTAGGTACAACTTCAAAAGCAGAGTTTACTACCACTTTAACATGCTGATAAATGGACTACAAAAATAAAAGAGGTTAAATAGTTAACTCTAAGAATAACCAAAAGTCTTCTCAGTAAAGTTAAAGGTACCAATATGTTAAACTCCACCCTTATCCTAAAAATGATAACAAATGTAATAACTGCAATCTACAAACAGATACTTGTAGATAAATGTACGCTTTTTAATTTTTGTTTATTGTATTTTTCTTTTTCTTCCCATTATTCTTACGGTGGCCATTTTCCTTGCAGATGAATCTATCCCCCTTTACTTCCATGAACTCTGGGTCTGCCTCTTGGAACATGTGACAGGGCACATTATCTGAGGAAGAAGGCACTGGTGATGTATCCCTTCCAGGGTGCATCTGTGAGGCCAGGGCTTCATCAACAGATACCCTTGGTCAACCAGGTAATGGGAAAACAGTAACTGTAAGTAAAAGCAGAAATGTTAATGAATGTCAGATAATGTTATATCTGTACTTATACTGTTATCATTGAAAGTGAAGGCAAAAGAAAATCCCAAATTTTCATTTGACACCAGAACAGCAGTAATAGAGGGGAAATCTTCCAATGGGGACACATATTCTGATGATCCTGGTGACATACCAGGATTTCCTCTCACTTCCTGTTTTGGTTATGGGACAGGAAGTGAAGGGAAATCTCCCCACTGAGACACATGAAAAAAGAAAAAAAACTGACAGCGGTTATAACCCACCCTTACCCTTACCTATCCAAAATGTAAAAGTAAAGGTTTTGCCTTTAGATACACATTAACAGTTGGGAAGTCATGAAGTGACAGATGTAGTTTTTTGCATTCTCCACAGACATTGAAGAAAGAATAGCATATTCACCACAAGGGGAGCCAGAATTACAACCAGATTATGAGACAGTTGAACCAACCCTCAATGAATCAATTAGAGAAGAAAGTTGGTCCTCTCAGGCCTCGTTCATACCATACGTGCACACAAACCAATGGAAAAACCACACAGATTTCACTTGCAGAGACACAAGTTTAGATTATGACATTTTCATGCGTGTTTCCGTGAGTCTTACACATGTTTCACTTTCCTGCACAGAAAAATCTGCACTTGATATTAGTGTTATGGTGTGAATAGGGCTATAACATACCTGGAGATGGGCCTGAAGTGTAGAGGAAGGCCTCTCTTACAGCTCAGGAGCTCTGGTACAGCAACAGGGAACACCAGAGCACAGAGTGGCATGAATGCCTGGTAAGTCTTCTGCTGACAGATGCTAATGCTCATTAGCGTACACAGGAACAGCTGGCTGATGAATGCTGGCAGAAGGGCCAAGCTGATGGCAGGCACTGGTCAGCTGGTGCAGGAAAGGAAAGGAAACCAAGAAAAGGTCAGACAGTCCAGGTTGGCAACTAGCAGGTAGATCAGATACAGACAGAAGGCAGAAGAATAGTCGGGGTTCAGGCAGGCGTACATATTTGCCAGCAGACCATGGATCTCCACTATGGTCCAAATATATTTCAAAAAGATCACATCACAAAAGAAAGTGCAACATTTCGGAGCCACACAGGACCCCTTCATCAGGCATGTGATGCGGTTCAGGCAGGGGTCGGTAATAGCAGGGCAGGTAAGCAGAAGCGTAGTCCAGAGGTGAGCCAGGGGTCAGTGCAGGTGGCATTCAGGCAGAGTCAAGAGCAAATCGGATTGGCAACAGGAGAAAAATACAGGAACTAATGCACAGATGCTTCAGAAACATAATGGACCAAACAGCATGGACAAAGAGCACTAGAGCAGTTTAAATAGCCCTGGTGGAGCCAATGCGCACGTGTGTGCACACGCACCCACTACACATCCACAAATAGGGATTCCAGAATTCATGCACCTTCCCTGACAAGGGCACATAGTGAACAATATTTTTTGTATAAATAAAACGTGAGGACTTAGCGAGCGCTTACTAGATAGCAGCTAAATGCACCAAAAGGAACCACAAACCTTCTCAATAGATAAGAATAAAAATAGTGCAGCGCTAAAATATAATGCAATATATGTGCATACCAAATAGCAATATATACTTTGATGTAAAATGAATTGTCAATAGCTGATTAAATAGCAGTCTGCATAAAATTATATCAATATGTAATATGCATAGTAAAACAGTCCCATAAAAATTGTAGGATAAGACGATAATCATGGGAGTTGATTCCCAGCAATAAAATATGTAAACAGTTCTTCAATCTTAATATGAATCTTTGTGGCCACAGTGTGGGAAATGATACTGCGGTGGCATGCGATAAATCGTAAGATTGCAAACTCACCAGAAGCGCAATCTTAATGCACATTAATCATATAAATCAGCCAGAGGTTCTCCCATCTATAGAAGTACAGCCTGGTGCAGGAATCGCCTCCTCTGTCGGTTTGGGCGCTTATGATGTCAATCAGAGGTCCCTGATTAGTTCAGAGGCCAACCAAACTATTTGATTTCATCCCAAAAGCCAAGGGGAGCACTGTTCTGTTAAAACACGGTGCTAAATTAAGCTTTGACAAAAAAGCCCAGAAGCTGATTGGTTTTGATTTTGCACTCTGCTGTTTTAGTAAATCAACCCCTATGGTTTTGCTTTACTGCTCTTTCCAACAGTACAAGTCTATTAGTGGCTTCACAGAATACTTTATACATTTTTTGTATTACAAAAAAATAAAAATACAAGAAAAAGAATTTTCAGAGCACTAAGGGTTATCTAAGGGCCCCTGCATACCATACTCATTACCATAACATGCAGTATTTGCATGCCAATTTGTGTTGTGTTGGGTAGTCTATAATTTTGAATGGTCTTCCCATTGCTCTGCACACACAATAAACTGGTCATACAGCATTTTTTTTTATAATGCAGCACATCACAATACACAAATGGTTCACAGTAAGCAAATATCAGCAGCCAGGGGGAGCAATTAGAGATAGAAATGAGTGCTTAGCTGTTGACTTTTGACAAAATGTAAACGTGCATTCTATTTAATCTGCATAGACTGAATGTTTTGGAGAAAGGAAGCATGTGTTTGAACAATTTATAGAATGGATTGTGATGGTAACATGATGTTTACATGCGTGGGTAATGGAAATGTTCATTTTAAAGAAGAAGCTTTCACCCTGTCTTCCATCAGTGGTCCTGCCAGCTTACAATGGGTTTGCATATAACAGAGGTGAAATTACATGTCACTAGTTTATGCATCTAGATTGCACTCCCCCACTGAGAAATTAACAGGACTCACAGTTTCAGATTAACTGCTCTAAAGCACTGCAAATTACTGTACGCCTTCTTAAAATGAAAAGTATTTGCAGGCAATCACTTAAACAAAATTATGACTCAGTTTTGGAGGAAACAACAATAAAACAATTTTCTAAAATATGGTTATTGAATTAAATGAAAAAAAAAGTTTAAAAAAATTTCCAGAATGGCAAATTAATGCTAGTCACACACACATCGATTCAACCCAGATTACAACTGTTTTCACAAAAATGTTCATTTGATCGATTTTTGCATGCTCCATTGGGATTGACTGAAAAGTATTCTTTTGTACAACCACATGGAAAAATGAATGAACATTTCGTCAGCCTGTCTAATCTTTTTGTCTTCAATTCAAATGAAAAATGAATGTTGGAAAGAGATCGAGAAATACATTTATATAAATTTTTTTTTATAGATACAATTGGATGATCCAACCATGTGTGGACACCCAAACATCCATGTTAAAAGCAAATTTGTCACCCAGAAATTCCTATTTACCTTTACAAAAATCTTATAGAAGACATTTAAAGATACCTTCCAGTACTTCATGTTTTAACAATTCTTATTTTCACCCAAAAGGACGTAGCCAAACCTGCATTTATGTACTGTAAATTTAACATGATTTCAAGAGGGTTGTTTCAACCTAGATTTACAAAATGGTGTTTTTCTTTATTTGAGAGAATCTGCACTGGACAGTGTAATCTTTTCTCAAGTAGCTTGGGGTTCACAAAGTAAAAATGACTAAATCCATACCAGATCTTGCTCTCAAAGAGGCCCTTGAAGACTGTAGTTTGACAGGCTCTACATCATCCTGTCTATTGTGATTTACCAAACAAACCCTAAGGAAGCCTCCTAAGGTTAGTGGTTACCAACAAGGACCCATGCGATTTAACTTAAATTTAATAGAGAAAAAACATTTAATTTACAGCAAAAAACAATATGAATTCTCATAAATGTGTTAAGTTAAACCATTTTGGTCCTTATTGCTAACCACCTTACCTTAGGAGACTGCCTTAGGCCTTAGGGTATGCTTGCTGGATATTCTGGCTACTAGGACCACACCAAAAGCAGTGAGTTGGTTAACTTCTATTTAATAATTACCAATCTCATACTTTTATTCATTTTTGTGTGCTTCCTGCTATCTACTCACACGCTGCATTACGAAAAGATGTAGAGGAGGGGGCGTTGGGGTGACAGACTCTCTACTCATCATGTCATGTGTATACAGCACACCTGGGTTTTGGCCGTCCCCGGGGGAGCAAGAGAAAATGTTTTCTAAATAATATAAATGTACAGATATCTATCAGGTAATTATGAAATACTAATATGCTTTGATTGGTGACAGATGTACAGACAGCTATCAAAACACATCATAAATCCCCCACTCCAACCCAAGTGATAAATGTGCAAATGGAAAACATAAAATACAGTATGATATTTTTAGTTTATACAATTGGTATTTTCTGCCAACTATCTGTAAAAATGTAACATTGTTATAACCCAGATCTGCAGGTAGATTAAATGAGTTTTTAACAACTGGAAAATAAAGGTGACATTGTTTTCATTTCTGTTTTGCACATTGGGTAAGCTTTCATAAAAGAATACATTATAAAAAAAATAAATGCTTGAGAAACACAAGTAAATAAAATGTGGTTTTGTTCTTTAATCCCCTTTGAACATTACATTTTGTATTCTTACAAAACAATATAGAGATTTATGCAAACTTATAGCAATTGCTTTCCTTCACATTGCTGTGAAGCTGAGCCACATACAAGGTCCTTCTATCACTAACAGTAAATGATGAAGTCATGCCTCTTGATGGATTTTACAAACAGTAAAGTAAGAAAGAAATAACTGGACAACGCTAGACAGTTACAGTATTAATAACTTACTATAAGAGTTTAGCTTCATTCATAAATTCTTCCTTCAGCTGCTCTAAATCAGCACTGTGACAGAATAACAGCTCGTTCACATGCCTTCACCACTTTTGGATCGCTCTTCAGAGAGCATTTGACAGGTGCTGAAGAGGTGCTGTATCGCCTCCTCACCACCTGTTTTAACCCCTTGAACTGCACGCTAGAGCATTGCAAGTGGATGTACAAAGTTGTGTGGTGCTTGCAGAGTAGCCCCATTCACTTGAAGAGGTCAGGTACGGTAGACAGGGAAAAATTGTAAAATTCCTGCTGCCACATGTGTACACCCGTCTGCTGCCTCTGCAGCTAATGGAGGTAGCAATTGGGAGTACAAACAGAACAAAAGTCAGCGCTGCAGGTATGGAAACCCTACAGACAATCAAGTCCTCATAAGGGTCAGAGTGGGCAACTCTTCCGTCTTGTCTATGACATCAACTGGACATCCCCACCATTGACAACCTCCACTGTATGCTCCATAAGGCCTCGCTGCATTCTTCAATTCGGGGAAATCCAGTACTAGAAAACAAGTAGAAGAACAAGGAGCACCAGCCTAGTGCATTACTGTAAGACTCTTTATTAAATAAAATAGACACCAATATACTCACAAAAAAATAAAAGTCTGAGGAAGAGGATATAGCCCTTGAAACACATCTGGTGGACACATGCTCAGTGGTGTGATGGAAATTGCTACATGTACTTGACTTTTATTCTTTTGTGAGAATATTGGAGTCTGTTTTATTTAATAAAGTGTCCTACAGTGATGCACTAGGCTGGTGTGCCTCCTTCTTCTGTTTGTTTTCTAGCGATTGGGGGTGGTAAAAGCGCAAAGAGTGAACTGGACCTTAAACCTGCTGCTGACAACTTCTCAATCATGTCTTTGCTTCTGTCTCATCTTCAATGCTAAATCTGTACAGACCCATGAAAAACTGTCCATGTTGACTGTCCAGAATTTCAGGTGTAAGAGTCACAAATACATCAAAAAATGGTGACACAGATTTTGCTAAATGAGAAACAGGCTGATTTGTATCTGTGCCGATAATTGATTAATGTCCCCTGGAGACTCCTTTGCTATGGATTCGTAGGGGAGGGTGAAGACAGAAAATACTGCAAGAAAGGCTCAACTTTATAGTATCTGAAAGAAATATGATAACATGCAGTGATTTCACACACACTGATACCCCAAGCTAAAATATACCATTTTTAACTGCTTTCTTTGGACTTTCATAAAGCTTTCGATAGTTTAACTTGGGAATATTTGTTTACTACTTTGTAAGCTTTCAGATTTGGTACTGAATTTCTTACATTATTGCACTCGCTATACAATACTCCCTCGGCTCAGGTTTCCATTAGAGGTTACAGGTCTTCTGTGTTCCCAAATTGACGCGACACTAGACAAGCTTGTCTACTCTTCCCACTGCTTTTTGCATTGGAGATAGAACCTTTAGCTATGGTGATCCATTCTCATCCTGAATCCCTGTGTCCATTGTGGACGGCAGGAATATAAAAGTGCTGTATTTGCTGACGACTTTATGTATATTACCTCCTCTCTGACCACTGTACCTAATCTACTATCTCTTTTACCCCAATTCTCAGACCTGTCTGGGCTCTGCTTAAATCCTCTGAAAACGATAGCCCTTAATGTTTCGTTACCCTTTAATATAGAACAGCAGCTTAAAACTACTTATAACTTTCAATGGGCACGTAATTCTTTGCCCTATTACGAGATCAACTTGACTGCTTCTATTGAGACTCTCTATCAAGTTAACTACCCCCCCTCCTTTTTGAAAAACTTAAAGATGATCTTCGTCATTGGGCTGATTACTCTATATCCTGGTTTGGCAGGATCAACTCGATTAAAATAAAATTTTTGCCTCGATTGCTATATTATTTTGGGACCTTACCAGGGGCGGACTGACAACTCATGGGGCCCCTTGGCAATAGGGGATCATGGGGCCCCTGTGTCCTTGCCCAAACTCCAAAAAGCTTAAGAAAAAGGTACCAGGGGCATCCTATGGGGCCTCCTACTGACCCAGGGCCCTTGGGCAGTGCTGAGTTTCCAAATGGTCAGTCCGCCCCTGGACCTTAACAATACCTTTTTTTTACGAGACAAGAGCTGAGGTTCTTTGCTTTGTTTGGAACAATAGAAGACTTTGGATGAACCAGAAGATACTATACGACTCAAAACCGTTGGGATTGGCCTTCCTAATCTTCAAGCATATTTCAAAGCAGCTCAAATTTCTCAACTAGCCTATACCACTGCTAAATGATCTACTCCCCTATCGGTTTCTATTGAAGCTCTGTCTTGCCATCCTTTAGCAGTCGGTTCTTTACTTTGGTTTCCCAATCGATCTCGCCCTCCCATACTATGTCCCACTCTGTCTTACTCTTTGACAGTCTGGGATAGAGTGTGCCATCACAAATCACTAGCCTACCCATACACGCCTTTGGCACCTGTTTTTTGTAATCCTGAATTTTGTACCTGGTTTAGTTCCATCCCAATTTCAATGGTGGATCAATAAGGGGTTACTGTGGATAGCAGACTACCTTCAGGGTAATCGAATTCACTCTTTCCAACATTTTAAAGATAAATTACAAATGCCTCCTACCGAAATATTTCTATATAATCAAGTTGTCTCTTTTATCCACTCAAAAATAGTGTTATTGGATGGACCACCCAATCTTACCAATTTAGAGCTTTCCTGCCAGAATAAAGATCTCCCTAGAGGCCGTATCTCTATGGTGTATGCCCTCGCTACTGATCCGATCTGTAAGCTTCCCTATATGGATCAATAGGAATTGGAGCTGAATGTTACTTACGACCTATCTGATTGGCAAGATATTGCCCTGGCATTATCTAAATTTTCTATCAATACCACCCTAATTGAAGCAAATTATAAAACACTATTACGATGTTACATGGTTCCAACTCGGACTGCGAGGATGCATCCATCTGCTTCACCGATGTGCTTTTGGAATTGCGGCCAGATGGGCTCTATGTATCACATCTGGTGGCAATGTCCGATAGCAACCAGATTTTGGATCCGCATGTTTAATTTAATCTATACGGTGATGGGGGTGAATTTTCGCTGATCCCCGGAGACGGCCCTCTTTCATAAACTTCCAAACACCATTCCAAGAAAATCCCTTAAATGGCTCACTTATATGGTGTTGGCAGCGAGAATTACTATTGCTAGACATTGGAAGAAATCAATTATCCCGTTTGAATATGTTAAAAAGAAATTGAATTGGATTAATGACAGATTCACTTGTATTCTACACAACAATGCTAAAAAATTTGATAATACGTGGGATCCGTGGATTCAATACTTTTCCGTGCCTTGATGTCTCCCGATTTTACCTTCTCCTTTCCCTTTTACGTTTCTACTTCTTTTTCTTTACTTTTTGCTTTCTTTTTTTTTCTGTTCTCCGGAGTTAGTTGAGACTAGTCCCTATTTGTTCGAAAACATTTGTCATGCTTCAAACGACACTCATTGTGCATGTATTTCTAAGTTTACCAACAGTGGTTCTATTTCTTCCCCTTCTATTGCGTCCTGACTCCTCCTTTTCCTGCCCTTTTCCAGCCCTCCTCTCTCCTCCCTTACCCCTCCACTACCTTCATCATTTACATATGGTTGGATACATGATGGAGACTCTATATTTGAATTATTCAATTGCCTTTATATTGATTCTCTGGTTTCCTAATGTATGTCTTATGTTAGATAAACCATCTTTTTTTGTGGTGATTGGAACCTACTTATTACGACATGACAATTGTCTATTTGCACTATTTGCTATTTAAAAATTGTTTAATAAAATTTATTGGAAAGTAAAATATACCATTTGTATAGAGTTGGTCTTTAAGATTAAATATGTTATTAAAACCATTAAAAGGATAAGTTCACCTTTTGAACATGTTACACCCGTATTTAGATAGTTTCCAGGAAGTAAATGCTGCCCTTACTCAATATGCTAGGGTTTTTTTTTCAAAGTGCTTTCTCAACAAAATGAAGCATGGAGACATGGATGGGTGACTTTGCTTTGAATATTAAAAATTAAATAAATAGCATTTTCTGTTTGTGGTGCTCGGATACAGTTAAATTCTGGTTCAACTTGTTTAAAGATCAATGTATAGAGAAAAGATTTACAAAGCTTTCAGCAAGCTATGAGCTTCCTGACACACTCTTCGGCTTCAATCTTGGAGTGTTGAACACAGATCTTAATGGGAGTACTGGCTATTGTATTAAAAAAAGCTGGAATGTCATTATGGGCTTTTTTCACTATACCAGATTGCCACCTTGATTCACCAGATTCTCTTCTCCCAGACCCCAGCATCTCTCTCAAACCCTTCAACACTTGCTAAAAGTTTGGGACTCGGGTAAACTCATCACAACCTATCTACCCTTAAGCTTGCCTGACTGTCCGCCCTCTATTTCCACCTGAAAAGTCAGGACAAGTGTCAGGAACTTTATGCCGACCATTCTTATTTCCATGTGTGTGTGCACAGACATTCACACATTCGCAAGCATAGGGGTTTAACTAAAGATGCAAAGATGGGAAAGTGTACCACAGCACACACAAGCGTGTCTGTCACAGATCCTGATGCCTGATAGTCTATTTTAACCTGAAACTTCCATGATAATTAGATTTTGTCATGTTTTTCTTAATGAGAAATTCTCAGCTACAGTATCCTTGTGAAAAAAACCCCACAATAAATGTTACCATTCTGGCAGCCTTGGATCATCTATACCAGGGATGTCCAACCTGCGGCCCAAGACAGCTGTTAAAATCGTAAACATATTTAAAATGTTTTGGGGGGGAATTTTATATACACATGCAGCCAAAGAAAAAATTTACAGTGTCTCTTTACTGGAGTTTTCTCTTCCCAAAGAAAAATATCCCACTCCTCAAAATCATGTCTTGTTCATGTCATCAGTCTTTGGCAGCACATATATTTCTAAGCAACTATTTTCAAGGATGAAGCACACAAAGGGCAAAATCTGAACCAAAATATATGATGAGCACCTTAGGAATTCATTGAGAATTACTACTGTATCCATCGAACCAGATATTGATGCGATAGTTTATCAAAAACAATTTCAAATATTGCTATGGTTATATGTTGCCCTTTTATTCTTTTATAATAAAACATATTTTGTTTTGTGATCTGCCTGACTTTTTCTGCTCATCAGCTATCCTTATTGTTAGTGTATTTTATGTGTGGCCCAAGACAATTCCTCCTTTTCCAATGTGGCCCAGGAAAGTCAAAACGTTGGACATCCCTGATCTATACCCATCCCACCAACTATGATTCCACACTTTTACATCTTTAGTTGTCATTGAATATTATTAAGCTCCTGAAAGTGGAGGTGCTGGGAGTGGTGTTCCTCCTCCATAACCCGATCACTGTTTGTTTACCTTTCTTTTCTTTCTCCCCTTCTGTTTCTCTTTTGCCCCCCTTTCTTTTCCCCCCTCTGTCAGGAGCCGCCACGATACACGGCTCGGCGCACTGTGCCCGTTCACGCTAGTGTACGGGCACTAGGTCCTGGCCGGCCGCGGCGGAGACGGAACCCGCACATGCGCACTCGGAGCCTCGGGTGCGCGCCTGGCACCAATCACAGCGCGGGGAGCGGTATTTAAATCGCCCTGCGCTGACATTGATTGCCGTTTGGTCTCTCTGTGTTCCTGATCCTGTATACCGTGATTCTTGATCGTTGCTGACCCGGATCGTTCCTGACTTTGCTGTACTCTCCTGCTCTGACCCCTGGCTTGCCTGACCTACCTCTTGGAAGCCCCCTATTGGATCTGATCTTCTGTTGCTGACCTGGTGTGTGACCCGACCATTCTCTGCCCGCTGCTTTGTACCGCACTGCTCCCACAGCTACCGACTCGGCTTGTCTGACCACACTCCTGCTCATCCATCCATCCACCTTGCTCTGGCATATCCGCCTCTTCACATCAGGCTCTCACCCTGCAGAAACCTCTGGCGGGTTCCCTCTACCGCGGGTAGGTGTACTCAGGAGCTGCGACCTGGTCTTGGTTTGCACCAAGTCCATCCCCACCATCAGGGGCCCTGGTGAACAAGCAGACCGGGACTTAGATTCCGCGCTCTGGGGAAACCTAACCAGTGGGCTGCTAGAGGTACCGCCAGGCGGGTTCCTTACACCATCCCTCATATATGTCTTTTAAGATTCTATCATTTTACCCACCTCAAATTCCCATCATATACCAAGTTCCTTTATCACATCACTCCCTTCTACCTGGTTTGCACCCGATGGTTTATTTCAGGGGTGTCCAGACTTTTTTCAAAGAGGGCCAGATTGGATGAAGTGAACATGGTGGAGGGCCGAACATTTTTCCGAACATTCTTTGAACCATTACAATTAAATGCAAACAAATTATTTTATGCCAAGTTAATTGCAAACGACATACTTTTCATTTCATAACATTAAGATCAACTGACAGCTGAGTTTTCACAATGTATTGAAAATAAATTTTAAAAAAACTTACTTTCACTAATGTGAAGGGTGAAAAAGGTAGCTGGAGCTGAAGTCCCTGCTCGGCAGCAGGGAGGGGAAGAGAAACACACTTCACGCTGGAAGCCCGGCCCTGACGTCACCGCCCTCTGTCGCTCCCAGCACGGTGCAGTCACGCATGCGCACTGCTCTCAAGCAGAAGACTGTCTGCCACAGATGGGAGGGCCGTGCGACAGCCGCATTTACACAGACCAGGGAGAATGCGCCGCAGTCAGGCATGAGCACTGCCCTCTGCTCTCAAGCAGAAGACTGTCTGCCATAGAAGGGAGGGCCGTGGGAGGGCCACATTACACAGAGCAGGGAGGGCTGTTGGAGGGCCATATTAAACCGACCCCGGGGCCGTAAATGGCCCGCGGGCTGGACTTTGGACATGCCTGGTTTATTTAGTAACTTGACAGAAGAGTTTGCTCTGGAGTGCATGTCGACCTCACCTGCGGTGTGCATGTGGCATTCATACCAAACACCTAGTTCTCATACATTTATTATAATGTTTGTATCTCATAGATTGTAAGCTCGAAAGAGCAGGGCCCTCAATCCCCTCATGTTTTGCATTGTATTGGTTTTGTTCTGTCACATGTTCTGTCCCCCTTTGTAATGTACAGTGCTGAGCGAACTATTGGCGCTTTATAAATACTGTATAATAATAATAATAATCTACTGTACGATAAATATAGTTTTGTGTGTGACATACTTTACCTCTGTTGCCCAGTTGGGCACCATTTGTAGCCTGATAAAGCATACAGAAAGCCTGTCCAGCCTTACTAACTACTTGCTGATGACAACAGCCATCATTCTCATTAGGTTTTTTTTTATTCTTCCAAATTCAAGCTGAGGGTTTACCTTTAAGGAAAAATTTTCTAAGAAAAACATGTTGACTGCCATACCAATGTTCAGGCTTCAGTACTTTCAGAGTTCCTGATAAGGAACAAATCAGGAAAGTCAGAGAAAAGTCGGAGCTGCTTATCCACATACTTGTTCTGAGTTATTGACTTATTATTGAAACCACAGGGTCAGCAAAACGCCAGGCAACTAGCATTTGCAGAATAAGAAGTCAGCACAACAGTCTCTTGTGTTTTTCTTTTCTTTTTGGAAAGGTTTTTTTAAAGGACTTTAAATAGAAATGCTTATGACTAGTAGAAAAAATACAATACTTATGTATAAAGGCATGTACAGATACCTTGCTTTGTCTTTGCCACCATCCAACAATGCATTTTTAGAAGAAAATCCTATCTATATTGAATGGCTTTGTGCTTCTTTACTCCACCTCACAGAGAAGGTCAATTTCTGGGCGTTACTGTTATGTTGCTTCATTGAGATTAGAACCTGAAGAAAAGCTCACAGCTTTTTTTTTTATTGTCACATTCATTGAAGAAGAATGATTTACTACGCAAGTCAGAACAAGGCCTCTCTATCCTGTGTTATAGTCTGTGTTTTTCAGTCAGAACAGGAGTTTTCTTTTGACCCCCACCTGTGTTAATACTGGTGGTGCTGGGCTCTGCTGTAATTGTGCCTCTCCAGGCTTTTTTAAAAATTCTGACTGGCTCTTACTCTCCCTATAATTGACAAGCTTTTTCCCTGCATTCTTAGTGACTGTATTAAGCCAACGGCTTGGAGCCAATTGCCATTAGTCAAAGCTCATTACATATGCATCTCCTTGCTAGCTGCATGGACGGATAGCAATGCAGGGATGGAGGCGCCCTGTCTGACCATGTAGCTAGCCTTATATATCACCTAGAAAGATGGGAATTGGCAGAACATAAGTAAATGTCTGTGTCGCTCGGGAAACATGCGCAAAGATGTATGCTCCACCCAACGTGTTTGGTCACACAGAAAATTTGTATATTACATGCAATCAATAAAACAAGGATTGTACATAGAACAATATCGAACCTCTGAAAAGTATAAGCATGCATATGTACTCAGTACTTGGTTTGGGCCCCTTTTACAGCAATTACTGCCTCAATGTGGTGTGGTATGGAAACTATCAGCCTGTGGCACTGCTGAGGTGTTATGGAAGACCAGGATGCTTTAATAGCGGCCTTCAGCTCTTCTGCATTGTTCGGTCTCATGTCTCTCATCTTTCTCTTGGCAATGCCCCATAGATTCTCTATGGGGTTCAGGTCAGGCAGGTTTGCTGCCCAATCAAGCACAGTAATCCCACAGTCATTGAACCAGGTTTTGGTGCTTTTGGCAGTGTGTGCAGGTGCCAAGTCCTGCTGGAAAATTAAGTCCGCATCCCCATAAAGCTCGTCTGTGGAAGGAAGCATGAAGTGCTCCAAAATCTCCTGGTAGACAGCTGCCTTGACTCTGGACTTAATGAAGCACAGTGGACCAACACCAGCAGATGACATGGCTCCCCAAATCAACACAGACTGTGGAATCTTCACACTGGACTTCAAGCATCTTACAGTGTGTGCCTCTCCATTCTTCCTCCATACTCTGGGTCTTTGGTTTCCAAATGAGATGTAAAAGTTGCTCTTATCAGAAAAGAGGACTTTGGACCACTGAGCAACAGACCAGGTTTGTTTTTCTTTAGCCCAGGTAAGACGCTTCTGACGTTGTTTGTTGTCCAGAGGAATATGACATTTGAAGTCCATGTCCAGGATCCGTCTGTGTGTGGTGACTCTTGATGCACTGACTCCAGCCTCAGTCCACTCCTTGTGAAAGTCCCCAACACTTTTGAATGGCCTTTTCCTGACAATCCTCTCCAGGCTGCGGTCATCCCTGATGCTTTTGCACCTTTTTCTTCCACACTTTTCTCTTCCATATAACTTTCTATTAATGTGCTTTGATAAAGCACTTTGGGAACATCCAACATCTTTGGCAATTACCTTTTGAGGCTTTCCCACCTTGTGGAGGGTGTCAGTGATGGCTTTCTGCACAACTGTCAGGTCAGCAGTCTTTCCCATGATTGTGATTCCTACTGAACCAGACTGAGAGACCATTTAAAGGCTCAGGAACCCTTTGCAGGTGTTATGGCTTAATTAGCTGATTAGCGTGGGACACTTTGAGCCTAGAATATTGCACCTTTTCACAATATTCTAATTTTCTGAGATTGTGGATTTGGGGTTTTCATGAGCTGTAAGCCATAATCATCACAATTATGACAAATCACGGCTTGAACTATCTTGCTTTGCATGTAATGAGTCTATCTCATATATTAGTTTCACCTTTTAAGTTGCATTACTGAAATAAATGAACTTTTGCACGATATTCTAATTTTTTGAGTTTCACCTATATGGTTCTAAAAAGTAGGAAATACATAGGCGTGTGGGATTAAAAGTGAAGTTGTAAAACATTTTGAGCATTGTGGGTAGAGTATTTAAATATGTAAGATTTAATCATCTCCCCAGTAAATGCTTATTATGGATTTCTAAATACTGCTGCAACCTAAATAAGAAGATTAATTTGGCCCTGAGAATTACACGTCGTTAAAATAGAGCAATATTGTCATTTACTACTTGGAAAGGCATTGAAATCAGTCGAAAGTTGATCTCTAAGCATCATTATATCAAGTTACTTGTTTGTGGAAAGGGGAAAATTACATAATGTATCAAATCAGCCTCTTTTAGAACATCAGGAGATCCCAGGTGTGCAGTGAATAGAACCTAACACAACCGATAAAGATGTTGCATGCTTAGCACTGAAGTTTCTGGCAACACACATCTCTAGGGTCCGCTAAGCAAAAGAACACCTTTACTTAACCATTTCTGTGAGGTACAACATTCCAGGGAAGAACAACCTTGCCTTAATTTACTTTTGCCTGTACCATAGATGTTTTAAGAATAATAGCTGTGCAAGCTCATGTACTTTCAGATAAAAGATAAAAAAGAAACTCAACAGTCAGCAGGCCCAATCAGACATTGCCTACCCAAGCATTAAAAGAATATATTGCTGCTTACCAGTCCATAGATGTGGTGGCTCCATTAGTTTTCTTTTTAAGGCTTATTTTCAATATTTTCACATGCTGGTCATGCCAGTAACACACTTCCTGAGTTACAATGCTCATTCACCATATTGCATCTATGCAGGGGCAGCGTTGTCACCCTAGGCTGCTCTTACACTACATGGGTGAGGTATTCTGCAGTTTTCAGAAAATAGCTGCAAAAGCTGAGAATATTGTTTGATATTTTGGTTCGGTTCACAGAAAGTTACACCACCACTGGACTTCGATCAGGATCAAGAGGTGTTTTTCTGTACTTGCAGAAAATGTACTTAGAGTGAAAATGAAAACTAAGGCAGAAATACACACTGTGGAATTCATAGAGGGTCATAGACACTCTTTAGAATGCTTTTGCACCTCGGCATCAAAATTGTGTATGTTACAAATTCATGTACCTGTCAGGAACCGATACATTCATTTGTTGCAGGAGGTGGCTGGCACTGAAGCCTTGCATTACTGAGCTTCTGCTGCTTGGCTAGTGCACTTGGCACACAGACAGGTGCATCGGCCGAAGCGTTTTGTTGTGGTGTGGGCAGAGTCTGATGGAGAACATTAAGAGACTAGTTCCCCATCAGGAATATAAATAAAGAAAAAATCCTCTTGCGCTGCCAAAACTAATATGATGAACTGAGTGGCTGCAAACACCAAACTGCATTCCTACAACACTAAAAAATAAATGAATAAATAAATAGTGCTGCGCTACTCACTAAACCTAACCAGAAAGCAAATAATAAACACATGACAGAGCCCCTAACTAAAGTGATATGAGTGCATACCTAGAGAATAACCAACACAAGTGAATGAAAATATCCAAACAGACTAGATGACCTGCTAGGCAATACCATATATGAACAAATCGATAAGTGAAACTTCAACATATGTGCAAGTAGACAATCTGAGTAATATATATATAGGCATAAATTAATATATACACAGTATATATAAAACCAAACACACAAAATAAAAAGAAAATGTTGAATAATAAAAAAATGGATATGATATCCATAATAAATTGACAAATCCATCAATGGCTTACAATATCGCGCCACGGTGACGTGCAGACCATCAAGTGTCAAATTATAATATAATATAATTGGAGCCGCTATTTTAAACAAAATTAAACAGTGTGTGAATAAATGGAAATTACATAAACAGCACTCTCAACCCTTAAATAACATTTTAAAAGATATATAGAAATCAAAATAATAAATATGTCAGTGCGTCTTATGGAGCGGCCCACTGCCGCCGCCATGTCAGAATACTGGGCCGGCCGCTCGTCTCTCCTCTGCAGCAGGACATTACCTGTTCCTCGGTCCAGCGCTGAGAAAGCTTCCCGCATCGGCATCTTTAGTGTGGGCTCTCAGCTGTGACAGCCGGGTGCCCAGTGCGCATGCGCGAGAAGCGCTGCGCTTTGTGAATAGTACGGCGTCTTCTGGGACACATGACAGGTCCCAGAAGACGCTGGACCAATCACAAAGCACAGCGCTTCTCGCGCATGCGCATTGGGCACCCAGCTGTCAGCCTGGGGCCCACACTAAAGGGAGGACAACTCCGCGGAAGTGGGAGCGGGTACCTGACAAATTCAGGTACCCGCTCCCCCTCCCTCCCCAAAGGTCAGCAGTCTCTTAGTGATCCCCTGTACTGTCCGCAGTCTCTTAGTGATGCCCTGTACTGTCAGCAGTCTCTTAGTGATCGCCTGTACTGTCAGCAGTCTCTTAGTGATCTCCTGTACTGTCAGCAGTCTCTTAGTGATCTCCTGTACTGTCAGCAGACTCTTAGTGATCTCCTGTACTGTCAGCAGTCTCTTAGTGATCTCCTGTACTGTCAGCAGTCTCTGGTCATCCCCTGCACTGTCTGCAGTCTCTGGTCATCCCCTGCACTGTCTGCAGTCTCTGGTCATCCCCTGCACTGTCTGCAGTCTCTGGTCATCCCCTGCACTGTCCGCAGTCTCTGGTCATCCCCCGCACTGTCCGCAGTCTCTGGTCATCCCCCGCACTGTCCGCAGTCTCTGGTCATCCCATGCACTGTCCGCAGTCTCTGGTCATCCTCTGCACTGTCCGCAGTCTCTGGTCATCTCCTGCACTGTCCGCAGTCTCTGGTCATCCCCTGCACTGTCCGCAGTCTCTGGTCATCCCCTGCACTGTCCGCAGTCTCTGGTCATCCCCTGCACTGTCCGCAGTCTCTGGTCATCCCCTGCACTGTCCGCAGTCTCTGGTCATCCCCTGCACTGTCCGCAGTCTCTGGTCATCCCCTGCACTGTCCGCAGTCTCTGGTCATCCCCTGCACTGTCCGCAGTCTCTGGTCATCCCCTGCACTGTCCGCAGTCTCTGGTCATCCCCTGCACTGTCCGCAGTCTCTGGTCATCCCCTGCACTGTCCGCAGTCTCTGGTCCTCCCCTGCACTGTCCGCAGTCTCTGGTCCTCCCCTGCACTGTCCGCAGTCTCTGGTCATCCTCTGCACTGTCCGCAGTCTCTGGTCATCCCCTGTACTGTCTGCAGTCTCTGGTCATCCCCTGCACTGTCTGCAGTCTCTTGGTCATCCCCTGTACTGTCTGCAGTCTCTTGGTCATCCCCTTCACTGTCTGCAGTCTCTGGTCATCCCCTGCACTGTCCGCAGTCTCTGGTCATTTTCTGCACCGTGTCCGCAGTCTGTGGTCATCCCCTGTACTGTCTGCAGTCTCTGAACATCCCCTGCACTGTCCACAGTCTCTTGGTCATCCCCTATACTGTCCGCAGTCTCTGGTCATCCCCTGTACCGTCTGCAGTCTCTGGTCATCCCCTGTACTGTCTGCAGTCTCTGGTCATCCCCTGCACTGTCCGCAGTCTCTGGTCATCCCCCGCACTGTCCGCAGTCTCTGGTCATCCCCCGCACTGTCCGCAGTCTCTGGTCATCCCATGCACTGTCCGCAGTCTCTGGTCATCCTCTGCACTGTCCGCAGTCTCTGGTCATCTCCTGCACTGTCCGCAGTCTCTGGTCATCCCCTGCACTGTCCGCAGTCTCTGGTCATCCCCTGCACTGTCCGCAGTCTCTGGTCATCCCCTGCACTGTCCGCAGTCTCTGGTCATCCCCTGCACTGTCCGCAGTCTCTGGTCATCCCCTGCACTGTCCGCAGTCTCTGGTCATCCCCTGCACTGTCCGCAGTCTCTGGTCATCCCCTGCACTGTCCGCAGTCTCTGGTCATCCCCTGCACTGTCCGCAGTCTCTGGTCATCCCCTGCACTGTCCGCAGTCTCTGGTCATCCCCTGCACTGTCCGCAGTCTCTGGTCATCCCCTGCACTGTCCGCAGTCTCTGGTCATCCCCTGCACTGTCCGCAGTCTCTGGTCATCCCCTGCACTGTCCGCAGTCTCTGGTCCTCCCCTGCACTGTCCGCAGTCTCTGGTCATCCCCTGCACTGTCCGCAGTCTCTGGTCATCCCCTGTACTGTCTGCAGTCTCTGGTCATCCCCTGCACTGTCTGCAGTCTCTTGGTCATCCCCTGTACTGTCTGCAGTCTCTTGGTCATCCCCTTCACTGTCTGCAGTCTCTGGTCATCCCCTGCACTGTCCGCAGTCTCTGGTCATTTTCTGCACCGTGTCCGCAGTCTGTGGTCATCCCCTGTACTGTCTGCAGTCTCTGAACATCCCCTGCACTGTCCACAGTCTCTTGGTCATCCCCTATACTGTCCGCAGTCTCTGGTCATCCCCTGTACCGTCTGCAGTCTCTGGTCATCCCCTGTACTGTCTGCAGTCTCTGGTCATCCCCTGCACTGTCCGCAGTCTCTTGGTCATCCCCTGTACTGTCTGTAGTCTCTGGTCATCCCCTGTACTGTCTGCAGTCTCTGGTAATTTTCTGCACTGTCCGCAGTCTCTGGTAATTTTCTGCACCGTGTCCGCAGTCTGTGGTCATCCCCTGCACTGTCCACAGTCTCTTGGTCATCCCCTATACTGTCCGCAGTCTCTGGTCATCCCCTGTATTGTCCGCAGTCTCTGGTCATCCCCTATACTGTCCGCAGTCTCTGGTCATCCCCTGTACTGTCCGCAGTCTCTGGTCATCCCCTGTACTGTCCGCAGTCTCTGGTCATCCCCTGTACTGTCCGCAGTCTCTTGGTCATCCCCTATACTGTCTGCAGTCTCTGGTCATCTCCTGTACGGTTATCTGCAGTCTCTGGTCATTTCCTGTATTACGTCCGCAGTCTCTGGTCATCTCCTGTACTATGTCCGCAGTCTCTGGTCATCTCCTGTACTATGTCCGCAGTCTCTGGTCATCTCCTGTACTATGTCCGCAGTCTCTGGTCATCTCCTGTACTATGTCTGCAGTCTCTGGTCATCTCCTGTACTGTCCAGTGTCTCTGGTCATCTCCTGTACTGTCCAGTGTCTCTGGTCATCTCCTGTACTGTGTCTGCAGTCTCTGGTCATCTCCTGTACTATGTCTGCAGTCTCTGGTCATTTCCTGTACTGTGTCTGCAGTCCATTGGATCAGAATATATTTTTTTCTTGTTTTCCGCCTCTAAAACCTAGGTGCGTCTTATGGTCAGGTGCGTCTTATGGAGTGCAAAATACGGTATATATATATATATATATATATATATATATATATATATATAAATAAACATATAAGAAAAACACTGCCACCAAACAAAGTGTCAAAAGAATTAATGACAAAAAAATTAGTGAAATATCAAAACAATCATAGAAAGTCTATAATAAAGTGTAGTCCAAATATAATTCCTTCAAATAATATATTTGCCACAACCATGAATTCCTTTGTGCTCAGCACCCCATCAAAGTGCTAACTCACCAGATACTGGTGTTTAATCAGCATATCTTTCAAACATTAGTAGATGTGAAAGACTCAGCAAAATAACAATTACTCCAGATAATAATCATTCATCAGGTGGTTGATCCAATTATACTCCGTCATGGTAAGTATAATCCATATGTGGATAAATAAAGAACACTCACCATAGCATAATATCGTTTGACTATTTATTGTATCAAAATCCCCCCTTAAAATCAAACTCACAATATGTAAGCTAAAAATCAGCATTCATTAGTATATGTACATCTGCAGTCTGCAAACAATCTCCAGCTCTCACAGTGGCATCTCACCAGCCGCTCTCAGCAACAGATGACGTGGTTGTGGTCACATGGTCCAGCCACTTGGTAACGGCGTACGTGATGACGTCACTGCTCGATCATGCCCTTACGCGTTTCGTCACACGACTTCATCTGAGGGTGTGATCAGCAAGCAGACGTTAGGTCTCTTATAGAGCCGCTCGCACTCCTATAGGTCAGTTCAATAGACCCACCATTGCCATCTAATGAATGAATACATAATGGCATATACTCAACTGATCTGTCTCAATTAGACTATATATCAGGAGGGGAATAAGAAACTCACTCCCTACTGCCATCATGTGTTCAAACAACTTATTGGTAGTCAAAACCTTAAAAGGTGACCCACAATAACAATGATAAAGAACTCATAAATCAAATTTATACAATTATACAAACATATATGTATAAAATAAATTAAATTAAACAAAAAAAACCATAAATAACAGTACAATAAATAATTCATAAATTAGTAATCACTAATAAAACAATTTAAATCTAATTCCACATTTAGGCCTTTGGGAGTCAAAGCGTTGGTCAAATAAATCCATCTCATTTCACACTTTGACAGTTCTCTTACCCAATTTGACCCACGCCACAAACGGGAAATGGTGTCTATACCCCAAAATTTAATACAGGAAGGATCTTGGTTATTATTTTTTCTGAAGTGCATAGATACACTATGATATTTATAGCCTTTTATTATATTATTCAAATGTTCTAGGATTCTAATCCTTAAATGTCTTTTAGTACAGCCTATGTAAATCAAACCACAAGGACATTCTAGGGCATATACTACGTGGGTAGGTTCACATATAATGAAAATGGTTATATCAAACTTCCTTCCATTGGAATTGGAAAGGAACCTGGTAAATCCACTGCATTTATCCTTAACTATCCTACAAGCTGAACATTTTTTACGTGAGAAAAAAAACTTTTTTATCCCAAAACATTCCCAATTTTTGGGGAAGATTCAAGATCTTTTAAACTACTTTATCCCCAATGGTAGGGGCTTTCCTATAAATAAACATAGGTTTATCAGGAATTACAGATCCCAGTACTCTATCCATTTTTAATATATGCCAATGCCTACTGAAAATATTTTCCACTTCTCTAAATTGTGCATGAAAATAAGATATGAAACCCCATTGATGTTTATCATCCAACTCTACTTTTGGATTTTCTCTGAGAAGTTGCTCCCTGGGTATATCGAATACTTCATTCACAGCCTCTCAGAGAAATTCTTGATTATAACCTTTACCAACAAATCTACCCATAATAGTTTCTGATTGATCTAAGAAATCGCTATCCTGGCAGCAATTCCTCCTAAGTCTCATAATCTGACCTTTTGGAATATTTTTAAGCCATAACGAGTGATGTCCACTAAACCATGGGAGATACCTATTACGTTCAGTAGGTTTACAGTAAGTTTTAGTTAACCACTTGAGCTCCTGAGGATTTACCCCCCTTAATGACCAGGCCTTTTTTTGCTGTTTGGCGCTGCACTAATTCAAATGATAATTGCGTGGTCATGCAATGCTGTACCAAAACGCAATTTACGTCCTTTTTTTCACACAAATAGAGCTTTCTTTTGATGGTATTTTATCACCTGTGCGCTTTTTATTTTTTGCGCTATAAACAAAAAAAACACGAAAATTTTGAAAAAAAACAATATTTTCTACTTTCAGCTATAAAAAATGTATCGTAAACTCAAAGTTAGTCATAAATTTAAGCCAAAACATATTCTGCTACATGTTTTTGGTAAAAAAAAATCCTGTGCATTAGCTGACAAACTGGCGCTATCTGGGAGGGGCGCTAACACTATCGGAAGTCACCAGTGACACTAATACAGTGATCAGTAAAAATCTGTTTACTGTAATCAATGACACTGGTGACAGGGCAGTGAAGGGGTTAACTGGGGGGGTGATCAAGGGGTTAAATGGGATTACTGGTGTACTGGCGGGAAAACTGGCGCTATCTGGGAGGGGCGCTAACACTATTGGAAGTCACCAGTGACACTGATACAGTGATCAGTAAAAATCTGTTCACTGATCAATGACACTGGTGACAGGGCAGTGAAGGGGTTAATTCGGGGGGGCGATAAAGGGGTTAGACGGGATTACTGGTGTATTAGTGGGCAAACTGGCGCTATCTGGGAGGGGCGATCAGGGGGTTAAATGTGTCCTAGAGTGTTCTAACTGTGGGTATGTGCTGTTTTACTCACTGTTTGTATGTCTTCTTCTCTGTCTGGAACGGAATGTGTCCAGGCAGAGAAGAATGACATCATAACTAGAGATGAGCGAATCGAACCAGGCGAAGTGGAATTCGTTTCGAATTTCAGGAAAAATTCGATTCGCGTCGAATCCGAATATTTGCATAATTCGGGTGCGCGAATCGGATTTTTCCCGATCAGCCGGCAAAAGTGTCCCTGCAGAGAGCTCCGCTATTTCTGACAGTTCTCTGACAGTTCCTTCACATGTACAGCGGTTGAAACATTGTATCTATTTGTTTCCATTTAGGATACAGATGTTTTTATTCGGAAATAAATAGATACAATGTTTCAACCGCTGTACATGTGAAGGAACTGTCAGAGAACTGTCAGAAATAGTGGAGCTCTCTGCAGATACACTTTTTGCTGTACTGGAATACTTCTTCTTTTCATTCTTCTTTTCATTCTTCTCATTCTTCTTTTCATTCTTCTTCTCATTCTTCTTTTCATTCTTCTTCTTCTTTTCATTCTTCTTTTCATTCTTCTCATTCTTCTTTTCTTCTTCATGAAAAGAAGAATGAGAAGAAGAATGAGAAGAAGAATGAAAAGAAGAATGAGAAGAATGAAAAGAAGAATGAAAAGAAGAAGAAGAATGAAAAGAAGAATGAGAAGAAGAATGAAAAGAAGAATGAGAAGAAGAATGAGATGAAAAGAAGAATGAGAAGAATGAAAAGAAGAAGAATGAAAAGAAGAATGAAAAGAAGAAGAATCTTTTCATTCTTCTTTTCATTCTTCTTCTTCTTCTTTTCATTCTTCTTTTCATTCTTCTTTTCATTCTTCTTCTTCTTCTTTTCATTCTTCTTTTCATTCTTCTTTTCATTCTTCTTCTTTTCATTCTTCTTTTCATTCTTCTTCTTTTCATTCTTTTCATTCTTCTTTTCATTCTTCTTCTTCTTTTCATTCTTCTTCTTCTTCTTTTCATTCTTCTTCTTCTTCTTTTCATTCTTCTTTTCATTCTTCTTCTTTTCATTCTTCTTCTTCTTCTTTTCATTCTTCTTTTCATTCTTCTTCTTTTCATTCTTCTTTTCATTCTTCTTCTTTTCATTCTTCTTCTTCTTCTTCTTTTCATTCTTCTTTTCATTCTTCTTCTTTTCATTCTTCTTCTTCTTCTTTTCATTCTTCTTTTCATTCTTCTTCTTCTTTTCATTCTTCTTCTTCTTCTTTTCATTCTTCTTCTTTTCATTCTTCTTCTTCTTTTCATTCTTCTTCTTCTTCTTTTCATTCTTCTCATTCTTCTTTTCATTCTTCTTCTTTTCATTCTTCTTTTCATTCTTCATGAAAAGAAGAATGAGAAGAAGAATGAAAAGAAGAATGAAAAGAAGAAGAAGAATGAAAAGAAGAATGAGAAGAAGAATGAAAAGAAGAATGAAAAGAAGAATGAGAAGAATGAAAAGAAGAATGAAAAGAAGAAGAATGAAAAGAAGAATGAGAAGAAGAATGAAAAGAAGAATGAGAAGAAGAATGAGAAGAATGAAAAGAAGAAGAAGAAGAATGAAAAGAAGAAGAAGAATGAAAAGAAGAATGAAAAGAAGAAGAAGAAGAATCTTTTCATTCTTCTCATTCTTCTTTTCATTCTTCTTCTTCTTTTCATTCTTCTTCTTCTTTTCATTCTTCTTTTCATTCTTCTTCTTCTTTTCATTCTTCTTCTTCTTCTTTTCATTCTTCTCATTCTTCTTTTCATTCTTCTTTTCATTCTTCTTTTCTTCTTCATGAAAAGAAGAATGAGAAGAATGAAAAGAAGAATGAAAAGAAGAATGAAAAGAAGAATGAAAAGAAGAAGAAGAATGAGAAAAAGAATGAAAAGAAGAATGAAAAGAAGAAGAAGAAGAATGAAAAGAAGAAGAAGAATGAATGAAAAGAAGAATGAAAAGAAGAAGAATGAAAAGAAGAATGAGAAGAATGAAAAGAAGAATGAAAAGAAGAATGAGAAGAATGACAAGAATGAAAAGAAGAAGAAGAATGAAAAGAAGAATGAGAAGAAGAATGAAAAAAAGAATGAGAAGAAGAATGAAAAGAAGAATGAGAAGAATGAAAAGAAGAATGAAAAGAAGAAGAAGAATGAAAAGAATGAAAAGAAGAAGAAGAATCTTTTCATTCTTCTTTTCATTCTTCTTCTTCTTTTCATTCTTCTTTTCATCCTTCTTCTTCTTCTTCTTCATCCTCATCTTCTTCTTCTGAGGATGAGGATGAAGAAGAAGAAGAAGTAGGATGAAAATAAGAAGAATTCCAAGCCGGCAAAAAGTGTATCTGCAGAGCTCCTCTATTCTGCAGATACACTTAGAGGAGCTCTGCAGATACACTTTTTGCCGGTTTGGAATTCTTCTTATTTTCATCCTACTTCTTCTTCTTCATCCTCATCCTCGGAAGAAGAAGAAGTTCTCTGACATAGAACTGTCAGAAATAGAGGAGCTCTGCAGATACACTTTTTGCCGGCTTGGAATTCTTATTTTCATCCTACTTCTTCTTCTTCTTCATCCTCATCCTCTTCTTCTTCTTCTTCTGAGGATGAGGATGAAGAAGAAGAAGTAGGATGAAAATAAGAATTCCAAGCCGGCAAAAAGTGTATCTGCAGAGCTCCTCTAAGTGTATCTGCAGAATAGAGGAGCTCTGCAGATACACTTTTTGCCGCCTTGGAATTCTTCTTATTTTCATCCTACTTCTTCTTCTTCATCCTCATCCTCAGAAGAAGAGGATGAGGATGAAGAAGAAGAAGAGGAAGAAGAAGTAGGATGAAAATAAGAATTCCAAGCCGGAAAAAAGTGTATCTGCAGAGCTCCGCTAAGTGTATCTGCAGAGCTCCGCTATTTCTGACAGTTCTCTGACATTCACTCCATACAGCGGTTGAAACATTGTATCTATTTTTTTCCATTTATGGAAACAAATAGATACAATGTTTCAACCGCTGTATGGAGTGAATGTCAGAGAACTGTCAGAAATAGGCTATTTCTGACAGTTCTCTGACATTCAATACTCCATACAGCGGTTGAGGAGTGAATTTTTGAATAATTCGCTCATCTCTAATCATAACCTGTCCTGTGTAAATGTCAACACAGGACAGTATAGGACAGGGACCGATCATCTGATTTCAGCCAGACATCACTGGCTGAAATCAAATGATTGATCACTCCGGGATCAAATGGTGTCACCCGCGGGTCGGCGGGAGCGCGCGCCCCCTGCCGGCGAAAACCTTGGGAGCGCGGAGCCCATTTTAAAACGTGCTTTTGTGCCCCAGTGCCGCCCTGCACACGTATATATGCAGTGGCAGGGCGGCAAGTGGTTAATAGAGTGTCTCCTTTCCTAAAGATCAATAAATCCAAAAAATGAATAGCTTCCAAACTGTATTGATAATCAAGCTTAATGTTATTCTGATTATTGTTCAATCCCTCAAGGAAGACAACTAAATCATCTTCAGATCCCACCCATAAAAGGAACAGATCATCTATGTATCTCTTTTAAAGCAGAATCTGTTTATCACCATGGTTGAAGACATGACGGTCTTCCCATTCCGCCATAAATAGATTGGCTATACTTGGCGCAAAACATGCGCCCATAGCCACTCCTCTCCTTTGAGAGAAAAATTCCCCATTGTACCAAAAATAATTATGAGATAGACAAAACTACAGAGCATTTCTAAGAAACATCTTCTGGGTGTATGGAATGTCTTCTCTCCTACTCAAGGCCCAATTAAGAGATAATAATGCATCCTCATGTTAAATAATAGTATACAAAGAAGAGACATCAGCCGTCACCAAAAAAAACTTTTAGATGATCAGCGATTAATATCTCCTCTAAATACCCTAATAAATTCTTAGTGTGCCGCAGGTAAGCTTTGGTAGAACATACGCTAGTTTGCAAAAACATGTCAAGGTATTGTCCCAGTCGAGCTGAGACTGAGCCAATACCAATGACTATTGGTCTAGCTGGTGGATTAACATGGTCCTTATGAATTTTAGGTACAGTGTATATAATAGGAATCCTACTTGTACTTGGAAACAAATAATTCCTCTCTTTGTTATTTAAAACCCTAGTACGATAACCACAGTTAATCAATAACTTTAATTCCTCTCTATACCTAGTGGTAGGATCTTTTTTTAATTTCACATAAGTGTTCGTATCAGATAGCATTTCTGCCAACCGATTATGCTAAAAAGCTTTATTCAGGACTACCACCCCTCCTCCTTTATCTAATAGCCGTATGATGATATCCTTACGTTTCTCTAACAATTCCATGCCCTCTTGCACATACCTTGGGTTCACATTCTTTTTACGCTCAACGGATGCTAAGTCTCTCAAGACTAGATTCTTAACCACTTGCCGACCCGCCGCAGTGTTTTTCCTACGGCGGGGCGGCACCTCTGCGCACAGCGCCGTCTTTTAATGTTGCTTTGCAAAACAGGTAGGGGGCATGCGCGATGCACGTGCCCGCCGTACCCGTCCCACCGATTGCAGCAGAGGATGTCCATCACCGGGTCCCGCGGGTCATTACCCGCCGAGTTCCGGCGATTACCGGTAATCACTGACAGATGGCACGGCTGCAGTGTTTACACTGCAGCTCTGCCATCTGTCAGTTCAGAGCATGCTGAACCTGAGAGAAGACTTTATCTCTCAGGATCAGCATTGTTCCTGTGAAGCGCACACCCCCGCCTCCTAGTAAAACACTCCCCTCACACAGGTAACCCTTTCATTACATAAAAAATGTTAACCCCTTCCTCCCCAGTGCCATTAGTACAGTGTCAGTGTTTTTTTTTTCCCTGATCACTGTATTGGTGTCACTGGGGATGTCAGTGACCCCAAGTCAGTTCCCCCCCAGTGTCAAAATGTCCGACGCAGTCCTGCAGTCCCGCCATAAGTCGCTGATCACTGTCATAAATCGCTGATCACCGCCATTATTAGTATAATAAAAAAAATCCCAGTATCTTTCTTGCCATTTGTAGACGCTATAACTTTCACGTAAACCAATTAATTTACACGTATTGGGATTTGTCTTAGCAAAGACATATCGCAGAATACATTTTGGCAGAAATGTATGACTAAATTTGATTTTTCCTTTTTTTTACTGGACATGTTTTATAGCAAAAAGTCCAAAATATTGTTTTTTTTCTCAAAATTGACAGCCTTTTTTTTTATAGCGCAAAACATAAAAAATGCACAGGCGATCAAATACCACCGAAAGAAAGCTCAATTTGTGGGGAAAAAAGGATGTAAATTTAATTTGGGTGCAGTGTTGCATGATCGCGCAATTTTCAGTTAAAGTAATGCAGCGACGTAACACAACGTAACCGCTTCCTGACCGCCCTATAGCAGAAATACTACTACAGGGCGGCATGGGTGCACAAAATCACATATATATATATATAATCACGTGATTCATGCTCCCGTGGTTTTCTCTCCCCTCCCAGATAGCATCAGATTGCCCGTCAGTACACCAGCCATCACATTTAACCCCTTGATTGCCAGGAGCACGCTCATTCACAGTAAACCTCCATTGCTAGTATAGTGTCTGAACGGGTCAATATCTTTGATCAGATCAGCGCTATACCAGCATTCACATTAGTATAGCGTCCCCAAAAATGCAGCGTTAGCGGGCTCAGCCCCGGCACCTGCCAACACCTGCGTTTAGCCCCTAGGTCACTGTCACTTGATACATTGCACACAAAACCGCAGTGTTCACAGAATCAGGCCTGATCTCTGTTAGCACTTGCCGGTAAATTTTGATGACTCTCATATGCAGAAGAGTGCCAGTACTAGTGCCGCTCTACCTTTTGGTGAACTGGCGAGTACGAGCGGTCTAGTACATCCTGGTCTTTCACATACCTCGATTTTTGGAGCTGTTTTTCACGGAATATCTGTATGCGTTGATTGTGGATCAAAGCAATTTACATGCACAACAATTTATCGCCGCCAACCCAAATTCAAACCTTGCCAGACCATTCGCATGGTAACTCATTACGGTTTTCGAATTTACATTTTTTTTGGGCCTAACCCTCAACATGGGCATTACTAAAAGAAATGAATTGCGGTTGTATTGGTCCGCAGACCCGATTCATCATATGCCGTGTTCTCTGCTACCATGGCCAGGCATAGATATGAGAGTATAATGTGTTTTATGCATTTCAGCGACAATACACTCTGTCATCCTCAGGGTAACCCTGAATTTGACCAGCTCCACAAAATTCAGCCCCTCGCAAATCACCTTAACCAAAAATTTGCAGATGTCTATACTCCCCAGCAAAACATCTGCGTTGATGAGTCCCTCATTAATTTTTCTGGCCGCCTTGCATTCAAACAATTTCTCCCCTGCAAGCGTGCCAGATATGGGGTCAAGATGTAGAAGACCTGTGAGAGGGCAACAGGCTATACTTATAAGTTTTGGATTTACGAGGGAAAAGATAGTCACGTGGAGCCCCCTGGATGCCCAGACTACATGGGGAGCAGTGGCAACATAGTTTGGGACTTGGTGTCATCCTTTTTCCCTATGGGGTACCACTTATACGTGGACAATTTTTATTCAAGCGTGCCACTATTTAGACATTTGTTCAATCTTGGAACTAGCGCTTGTGGCAAAGTGTGACCTAATGTGTGCCCACCATTAGAAGTGGGTGGATGCAGGGCGGTATATTCTAATGGTGGGCATACCACACACGTTTTCTGGTAGAGATTTCTTCTCATTTTTTCATTCAGTCCACAGATTGCATACAAAAAAAAAAAAAGAACATAGTATATATACCCAACAAGGACCAGCGACGTACTGGTACATCACTGGACTTTGAATGGTTATACCAGGATGATGCCTACAGCTGCAGGCATCATCCTGGTATCGTTTTTCTTAGCCAGCGATGGGCTTTCATGTAAAAGCAATCCTAGTGGCTAATTAGTTGCAGGATTACTTTTACAAGCAGTGGGAGATGATGCCCCCTCCCCTGCTGCCTTCCACGGCCTTCTCGGGCAGTCTCGTGCCATCCGGGGAACCGGAGAATGCGGCCGGTAATTCTGTCAGCTGACCATAGAGCTGATTGGAGGCCAGAGTGGTGCCAATCATCTCTATAGTCTAAGAATTCGGAAGCTACAAGCATTTCATCACTTCAGTTTCGCAGGATATAAACAGCACCATTTGTAAATTGGGAAAGCATCTGATCACACCGATTTGGTTCGATTAGATAATGTAAGGGCATCAGAGATATCCAGAGTCTGATAGACCCCAGATTTCTCAAAAATGAATATATGACAATGCCCATTGAAGTTATAGGGGATATTTGCATTCCTTGTTATAGCATTAAAAGTGATCAAAAAAAAAATTAAAAAGGTACAGTGTAAAAATAATAAAAAAAAATCAAAATAAAAAAAAAAAAAATTGCCCCTACCATGCGCGCACACCCGTGTGCACAAGCTTTGACCCTGTGCTGGTATGTCAACAGCGGCTGCACCATGCATGTGAGGTATAGCCACGAACGTCCGATCAAGGGCAGTAATTCTAACACTAGACCTCCTCTGTAAATCTAAAATGGTAGCTTTTAAAGTGTTGCCTACGGATATTAAAAATGTTTGCAGTTTGTCGCCATTGCATGGGGCATGCGCAGTTTTAAAGCATGTCATGTTTGGTATCTATTTACTCGGCATACCATTATCTTTTACATTTTACCAAATAATTGGCCAATATATTGTGTTTTTGTGCATTAAAAGTAAAAAAAGTGTATTTTGTTTTTTAATTTGCATTTGAAAAATCGCTGCGCGAGTACTATGTGCCATAAAAAATTGTAGTACCCACCATTTTATTCACTAGGGTGTCTGCTTTAAAAAATATATGTTTGGGGGTTTAAATTAATTTCCTAGCAAAAAAAAAAGTTTGGTGTTCAGGTGGTTAGAAGATTGAGTGATGTGTGGCATAAACTTCTAATGCTGGGTATAGAATGCCCCCACCCCCCAAAATGACCCATTTTTGGAAAGTAGACACCCAAAACTATTTGCTGAGAAGCATGTTGAATCTATATAAGAATTTATTTTTTTACCACAAGTTTTTGGAAAATGACAAAAAAATTATTTTTTTTTTTTTTACACAAAATTGTCACTTAAATGATTTACTGCTCACACATGCCATGGGTATATGTGGAATTACTCCCCATAATACATTCTGCTACTTCTCCGGAGTATGGAGGTACCACATGTGTGAGACGTTTTGGCAGTCTAGCCAAGTACAGGACCCCAAATTCCAATAAGCACCTTCAGGCTTTTAAAGGGCTTTATTTCCTCATTACACTTCCTGACTACCTATCACAGTTTCGGAGGCCCTGAAATGCCAGGATAGCACCTAAACCCCCAAATGACCCCTTTTTGGAAAGTAGACACCCCAAGGAATTTGATTAAAAAGCACGGTAAGTATTTTGCAGATCTCATTTGTTGCCATAAGTTTTTGGAAAATGAAGAAAAAAAACAAAAACATATTTTTCTATTTTTTTTTATATTTCAAAACCTTGTGAGAAAAAATGAGATCTGCAAAATATTCACCCTGCCTCTTTTCAAATTCCATGGGGTGTCTACTTTCCAGAAAGGGGTCATTTGGGGGGGGGGGGGGGTTGGTGCTACCCTGGCATGTCAGGGCCTTCAAAACTGTGATAGGTAGTGAGGAAGTGTAATGAGGAAGTTAGGCACCTTCAGGCTTTCAAAGTGATCATTGGATTTCAGGCTCCTGTATGAGGCTAGGCTCCCAAAAAGTCTCACACACGTGGTATCCCCATACTCGGTAGAAGTACTCGGTAGAAGTAGCAGAATGTATTTTGGGGTGTAATTCCACATATACCCATGACTTTTGCGAGAAATACATCATTTAAATGACAACTTCGTGAAAAAAAAAAATGTTTTTGTCATTTTCCAGAAACTTTTGGAAAAATAATAAATCTTTCAAGGACTCAATATGCCTCTCAGCAGATAGCTTAGGGTGTCTACTTTCCGAAAAGGGGTCATTTGAGGGTGTTTGTACTATCCTGGTCTTTTAGCACCTCAAGAAATGTGATGGGCAGTCAGAAAGTAAAAGCTTTGTAAATTCCATTATCTATACCATAGTTTATAGACGCTATAACTTTCACAAAAAGCAACCAATATACACTTACTGGGATTTTTTTTAACCAAAAACAAGTAGCAGAATACATTTTGGCCTAAATTTATGACAAAATTTTAGTTTTTTTGGATATTTTTTATGACTGAAATGAGAAAATATTTAAAAAAAAAAAAAAAAAAAAAATTATTTTTCTTCAAAACTTTTTCTGGTTATAGCGCCAAAAATATATAGTGCACAGGTGATCAAATACCACCAAAAAAAAGCTCTATTTGTGTGAAAAAAAGGACATAAATTGAATTTATGTACCATATTGCATGACCGTGCAATTGTCCGTTAAACTAGCGCGTAGTAATACTTATTACTAGTCACCATTGGTTTAATATTCCCTGTTGCATTGGTGGGTAATATGGGTGGAGCCAACTCCTCAGAACCCACCGTGGACTATCTCCATCTCCCATGCTTTATCACAGGTATATATTATTACTCTAATTGTCACCAATATCTCTTTTAAATTTCTTTATTTTCTTCTTCTGAGTGTCTATCAACTTTCTCTAAACATTTCTTAATTTGACTATTACATTTCTCACATTGGTCAGAATTTTTTATAGGTTCTAATTGTACCTGTATATCCTTGATTTTTTTCTCTATCAATACCATCTTTCTCTTCTTCCTCCTAAGAATCAAGGTCTGTAATTCTAATCCCACTTTATTAAAGAAGGACATCCATGCAAAATCTGACTCAGCATCTCTTAAACCATCTTGAGGAGCTACTTCCCATCTCAGCCTTCTGGCTATAATATTTTCTTGCAAATACCGTTCCAAAGTGCAAATATCCCACCATACCTTAACTTGTTTTTCCAGAGTATTACCCAGGGCATAAAATAGCCCTTCATAATTCTCCTGAGTATTATCTAATTCATTTGTGGTGAACAATGCTTCAACATTTAGCTGTCGATCTTTCAAGAAATTAACTACATCCATGGCTGCAATGATAAACCAGTAATTGGCAATATAACTATAAAATCTGTGTATAAGCAAAAAATGGATATGATATCAATAATAAATTGACAAATCAATCCATCAATGGCTTACAACATCACGCCACACTGACGTGAAGACCATTAAGTGTCAAATTATAATATAATATAATTAGAGCCGCTATTTTAAACAAAATTAAACAGTGTGTGAATAAATGGAAATGCCATAAACAGCACTCTTAACCCTTAAATAAAATAAAAAAAAATATATATAAATCAAAATAATGAATATATATAAATTATATATATAAAGAAACATATAAGAAAAACACTGCCACCAAAGTGTCAAAGGAATTAGTGACAAAAAATTAGTGACAAAAAAAATTGTGAAATATCAAAACAATCAAAGAAAGTCCATAATAAAGTGTAGGTTCCCCTCCTGCTATATAGTCTAATTGAGACAGATCAGTTGAGTATATGCCATTATGTATTCATTCATTAGATGGCGGTGGTGGGTCTATTGAACTGACCTATAGGAGTGCGGGCAGCTCTATAAGAGACCGTACATCTGCTTGCTGATCACACCCTCAGACGAAGTCATGTGAAGAGACGCGTAAGGAGCGTGATCGAACAGTAAATAGTCAATTGATATTATGCTATGGGGAGTGTTCTTTATTTATCCACATATGGATTATACTTACCATGACGGAGTATAATTGGATCAACTACCTGATGAATGATTATTATCTGGAGTAATCGTTATTTTGCTGAGTCTTCCACATCTACTAATGTTTGAAAGATATGCTGATTAAACACCAGTATCTGGTGAGTTAGCACTTTGATGGGGTGCTGAGCACAAAGGAATTCATGGTTGTGGCAAATATATTATTTGAAGGAATTATATTTAGACTACACTTTATTATAGACTGTATATGTTATACATTAAACATGGATGTAATACACTATGAGATGTCTTTTGATGTTTCTTTGAACATGGATTTCTGATGAGGATTTGGAGAAGGATCCAGTAAAGTACGCTTACAGAGGAGAGCTTGTTGGATTTCAGGTTGATATTAAAGAGCATTTGACCTATATTCCCTATAGGCCAAAATGGGAGGTGGGCATGCACGTAAGCTAGTGGAGGATTTTTAAGGGTGATCACTGTTGAAGTCACGTGTGGAATATATGCTGATTTGGAGATTTTTCTGCATTACAGATCTTGATTTTTACTACATTTATGGACATTTATTAACAGACTGTCACTGGGTTGAGGGCTCAGCCGGGTGTTTATTATTCAACATTTTCTTTTCATTTTGTGTGGCTTGTGTGTTTATTGTGTGAATAAATGGAAATACCATAAACAGCACTCTCAACCCTTAAATAAAATTAAAAAAATATATATATAAATCAAAATAATATATATATATATATATATATATATATATACACACACCAACATACTGTATATATATATATATATATATATATATATATATATATATATATATATAAAAGAATATATACTATTGTATCACAAAAATATTTTCACTCTGCTCTTGCTCCCCTCTTGACAAACTCCCAGTGCTAGTATGCACATTGACCGCCACCTCTTGTCTTATGCACCTTACCAGATGACAAGATCTGTACGCTTTTAGAAAAAAGGGGGCTCCTCTCACTGTATAGATCATTCAGTTCTCAAATGGCATCAAAACATGTGACAAAGTACAACCAAAATAGTGTAGTAGGCAATAATAAGAGCCTCAGATGAAGTAGGAAGTGATGAAACGCGTTAGAACGTGACATAGGACTAAACCGAAAGTTGCAGAGCAGCCATTTTGGAAAAGGTTTTTTACACCGTTTGCCAGTTTTATACATGCTGAGACACCTTATATTTCCTGTAAGCACAATTTGATCATTAAAGGAGCTTTACCCTTTTATTGCCTACTACAATATGTTGGTTGTATTTTTCACATGTTTTGATGCCATTTGAGAACTGGATGATCTATACAGCGAGAGGAGCCCCCCTTTTTCTAAAAGCGTATGGATCTTGTCATCTGGTAAGTTGCATAAGATAGGAGGTGGCGGTCAATGCACCCTGGCATTGGGAGATTGTCAAGAGGGGAGCACAAGCAGAGTGAAAGTATTTTTGTGATACAATAATATATGCGATTCCTTTGGAGGTATATTTCCTATGTGAAGGCGGATGGATTTAGTAACCTAACTACAAAGGAAGATTGTGTGGAAGCTTTTTTAATTTACAAGAGGGTAAGAGTAAGGATGACAGATGGTTCAAGGTGTACACACGGTGGAGTGGATTTTGCACACATTGGCACAATTTTTGTAAATGCGTTTTGCTATGTTGAATATCATGCGTTGTAGATAATGCACTATATGCGATTTACATTTTTTTGAGGGCACTAAGAGGAGGAAGAGGATTCTTTTGCACTTGTGGAAGAAGAATATTCACTAAGAAAATATTAGTATCACTGGTTATTTTTACACAGAGACGCTGAATTAAAGTTGGACTGTTTTGGACGTTCGGGGGTGAAAGTGGTTTTTGGCGTCGGGGGTTTTTCATTTGTTACATTTTGGTTTATCATTTTGTGTCATCGCTTAGTATTACTGTATACCGATACATTCATTTATTAGTCTCTAGCATCCCCCCACTCTCCAGCTACAACCACACCCCAAGCTCAGCTCTGAGTCATTGGTTGCTAGGACACTGGTGGCCTCCTACAACACCCTCCCACCCCCTCTTCTCATGCCCTTCCTAAAACCTCTCGCCTGTCGGTGCAAAACTTAAGCTTGCCATAGGTGGATCAAAATTTGGCTGGTTAAGCAGAGACCAGTTGATTTTCAATCTTTGTATGGCCATTCTAGCTCAACAGAAGTCGATGTAATCACCAACTTCTGCTAAATGCGAATGTTGGAAAACTTTTGTTGATCAGTGGCTGCAGCCAAACAGCTGCAGAAGCTGATCAGTGTATTCTGACAGTGGAGGAGTCCCCCTCACAGAATACAATCCATAATATTTTCTTAGTGAATATTCTTCTTCCAGAGTGTGGAGGATTGTGCTATCCACCTTGCTTGTGTGCGTGGAGGAAACAATTCGAGCCATCTACAGCCAGCCTTAGAGTTAGCCTGAATTACTTCCGGTTGTGTTATCTATGAACTAACAATCATTCTTTTTAAATGTATTGCACTCAAAGCAACACAATGTGAAATTGGTGCAAATAAGTACTACCTGAATACAGTGTGTTGTATGCATAGGTGTGCACACAGGGTATGCCTGGGCACACCCTAATAACCCTGTGTGCCAGGGCTCTTTCTCATCTGAAAATCCAGTTCCATCCTGGTGCAACAACAGCAATGCTGGGTTCCAGATCCTGTGGGTGGTGCTTTTGGTCCCTAGCACATTCCCCATGTACACTGGAAACACACAGCCCACGCCTGCTTCTCATTGATGGGCTGATCATACAATTTTAGCACCTGATCCAAGGACAGCTTCTTGCAGCCCCCTCCACCCCACATTGCCACCGAAGCTGCTGCCTGTCTTCCCCAGCATTCAGGTGGCTCCATCACTGGGAGGGAGGACACATAGCCATCCTCAGTCCTGCCTACTGCTCTCTCCTACTGAGAACTGTCGTCAGCCGGGGGGGAGGGGGAGGTTGGTAGGAGAGAAGGAGGAGAGGACTGGGATATGGACCGATGGGGGGTCCTGTGATAGTGACTGACAGGGAGGATCCTCTGCTACAACTGTGATAGGGACCAACAGGGGTGTCATCTACTAGGACTGCACTTGGGCCTGAATGTCAGGAATACCAAGTGTTGGTATCCTGTGAAACAGGCATGACCAGAAATGTGTGGACTTACACAGAGAACACCAGGCAAGAGCATGATATAAAAAAATATGGTTTATTAAAGGATAATACCAGTAAAACAATATAATACATATACACCAAGATAACCAAAACCGCAAGAACCTAAACCAGTAAAGCCTAATGGGTGAGAGTGATCACAAGCAATAAACTAAACCAGATAACCAACTAACTATATACAGATGGCAAGGTAAGACTAAAGTAGTAGTAAGTATCAAAGCCAGGGTCATACATGGAAGGTCAGGCAGAAGGGCGCAGGGAGCAATCCAGGACAGGGAGAGGTTATGCGGGAGCAGAAACAAGCAGGCAGGTAAGGGGTCAGGATGCAGTATCAGAATCAGGATGCGCGAACACAGTATAAGGTCAGAGGCACATGGACATACACCAAGGCACTGAAGAGTAGCACAGGCAAGGCCTAAATACTCTTTCTGTAACAAGCCACAGGTGTCCACTGATTCTCAAGAGCTTCAGTCTATTGGGAGACAACCGCTGGTGGACACCGGAACTGCAGCTTATAGGTCCGGGGTCCACGTCGCCACCAGCAGACTAACTCAGAGGAGAATACTGTACTAGGACTGTAATAGGGATCGACAGGGGGGATCCTCTGCTAGGCCTGTGATAGGGACCACAGGGAATGGTCCCTATCACAAAGGGGGGATCCTCTACTAGGACTGAAGGAGAACTTCTAGTAAGACTGACAGAGGAGATTCTGTGCTGGGACTGTGCTAGGATTGACAGAGGTGATCCTGTGCTGGGACCATTGGTGTACACACAAGGTATCCTGGATGCGCCAGAATAAGCAGCCATGTGGCTGTATTATCCAATGCTGCTTCTGTAGTTCCGGCCAGTGGTGGCTACAGCATCTTTGACAGTCCATAGTGGAGTGATATGCAGCTGCCCAGAATATTAGCTCTGCCTGCCCTCCATACATCTCCTCCTTCATAGGACAGGGTTTGCTTTATTTTAACCCACCCAAGGGCATCTACAGAGGTGAGCAGAAAATTCTTAACTTGTGTATTATACAACTTTGTGATCACTGAGGTGCACCTGTGTAGCACTCGTCCAGCATTGTAAAAGGCATGAAGTTTTGTTTGAGCTGCCCTCCACCATGGGCATACTGGAATATGTAGAGACTCACTCACGTGTGCTTTGATTTTTGAAGAATGATCAGTTTTCAGATTACTCTTCAGAGAGCATTTGAGAGGCAGGGAGGAGGCGTTGTGTGTGTGTATGTATATATATATATATATATATACTGTATACACACACACACACACACATATGCAGTTGTGTTCAAAATAATAGCAGTGTGTTGAAAAAAGTGAATAAAGCTCAAAATCCTTCTAATAGCTTTTATTTCCATACACACAAATGCATTGGGAACACTACACATTCTATACCAAATCAAAACATGAAGAGAAATATATCAAATTTGTGTTGTTCCTCTAAAACAATTTAAGAAAAGTGAATATTAGACTGTTCAAAAAAATAGCAGTTTGTATTCTTCTTTACAAACTCAAACATTCACTATATAAACTGCAAAATGTTTGAAGGGGGGAGTGTCCAAGATGGCGACCGGAGCGGACATCTGTTCCTGAGCTGCGGCGCCCTGCAGTTGAATCCGCTGCCATCCGGGTGACAGCAGGCCCTGCACAGTCACCGCAGGCTCTGCAGACCCTGCCTAACATCTGAGGGGGGGGGTATCGGATGTTTTTGTCCCCCCTCCGGCCACTCGGAATGCCGGCAGAGTTGCGGCCTACCGCGGAGCGTGAAGCCACGGTCTTTCCTGCCGCCGCAGCCGGAACACAGTCAGGACGCTGCCGCGGCCAGGACGCTGCCACGCTGCTGCTCTGCCCTCCGTCTCACTGCTATAGGGCCAGCTGCTGGGACAGCCTGTGTGGGTCCCCCTGGCTTCTGTGTCGGTCCCAGGGGTCACACCAGGCCTACCTGGATTCCGATAGGACTCGGAGGCCCATTGAAGTGGTTGAGCGGTCCTTGATATGGGTGGAGGCTTTTCCCATCAGCCCCCCTTCCATAGAGGGTGAATCAGGGGCTTCTGTGGCCACCCCGGGCAGGCCTTCACTGTTCATGACCACCTGGCTTGATTGGCGCAGATCCTCGCGCCCCACCGGCTGCTGAGATCTTAGGGCCTACGCTCGTTCCACTTGGGATTCCATCATTACTCTATGGAGGGTACCGGTACCGCTACATCAGCAGTCTGTTTCTACTCCTCCCTTCCCAGTGTAATAATCTGTTCTACAATTTATTGGCAGCAGCGGGAAGCATGTGTTCCGCAGTAATGGATTTTATGTGAAAGTACCCCCGTTGGGGGACACGTACACGTACTCGGGGAAGATGATCAAGTGATCTCCTTGTGCCGTGCCACCGGAACATATCTCTCGGCAATTGGGCTACACCCTGGCATATAATTCCAACTGGTTGAAGGTGTTTGTGAACTACCTGGACTTCTCTAACAATGCATCGTACCCCACGTACCAAACCCAAACACCGGGCCCAGCAGCAATCCCCTCCGCATAGCCACACTGGCAATCTGACGCCCAGCCCCCCAGAGCCTGATAACACAACGCAGCTTAAAGGGGATCCTGAGTTAGATGGAGATAGTCAGCAACAGTTCCCATCTGGCCTGACCGGCCCTCTTGAACAAAACCCTGAAGCCTTGCTACACAAATTCCGTGCCATAGTGCGCGAGAAGATTACAGTTGCCTCTCGTAAATTATCTTCTGATCTGGTAAGAGGCCTAAAAGAATTGGGCCATCGTGCCCATTAACTAGAACAACGTATGGATCTGGCGACCACAGTCTTGGAGGGCCATGAACAGGAGGTGGATGATTTGCATGCTGAGCTGGACACTTTAAAAGACAAATTGGAAGATGCTGAGAATAGAGCCCGCAGAGATAATCTCCGCATCCGCGGGATCCCTGAGGCAATCACCGATCTACAGGGTACTGCTACCACTCTATTTCAGGAACTGGCTCTTCAGATCCCCTTGGAACAACTGGAGTTTGATCGTATCCATAGAGCTTTAGCTCCTAAGCCCACGGAGGGCCCTCCCAGGGACATTATGATTAAATTCCACTTTTACCGCACTAAAGAGCGTCTATTACAGGCGGCTCAGAATCGTCCGGCTTTGGAATTCCAGGGTCACTTTGTTCAGCTGTTTGCGGATTTGTCCCCAGTCACAATTGCCAATGTCGTACCCTGAGACCCTACCTCCAGGTTTTACAATCAGCTGATATTAAGTACAGATGGGGCTTTCCTTTCAAGCTTTCTCTTTCCAAGGTCGTCAGTTCCAAGCTTCTTCACCAGCGGATCTTCGCCGCCATTTTTAGGAACTGAAATTGGAATTACCACACTCCCAGAACGAGGAAGCTACAGTTTCTACATGTCCTCGGAGTTCCCAGTTTTCACGTAAATCTTCTCCAAGTCAGAGTAGCTCTCAGGCTCTTCGATCTCTACAGGCCCAGCGTTTCCAGGAGTTTTCTGCGACTTGACATTCTGTGCCCGGTTGGATTTTTCACATTTGTTTTTTTCTTACTCTTTGAGATGCGGGCGACGTCGCCCATATGTGTTCCTATGCAGTTATGCCTTGTAGCACTTTCTCCACAGCGGCTAGTGCCTAAATAACCATGTTAGTTCTGTATGGAGGCTTCTAGTTATGTCATAGTTGATGGGTGGATCTGGCGACGGATCTCAGGCCGCGGGTGTGACTCAGCTCACTGGGCGGTCCTGTGGGCGGTTTCACCCCTCCGGCTATTTTGGAGCTTCTTCATTTTTGAAGTTCGAGCCTGCTGAGATTCATATTGCCTTACTAGTCATTTATAGGTTAATTGTTCCTGGGTTTATTAGCCTAAATTGTTTGTTTGGTATTTTCTTGCCTTAACTGAGTCAAGTAGTTCCGGTGGACTAAGGTGTCCCCCTTCAAGCTGGTTAGTGGACTGGATTGGTTTCCTGCCCGCCATCCAGCCTTTTTGTGGGTATTGCACCCACAGTGGATTATTAAGATGTTTGTGCTAATCTTACTGTTTCATATGAATATTGCTTGTATACCAGATGGTTTCTTGTTTTCTTCCTTTTTTCCTGTCTTTTTTTCTCTTTTACTTGTCATGTGTGTTTTGTGTTTTTATACATTTTTTTTCAGGGCTCTCGGGGATCGTGGCGAAGATGATCTCTTTCCCTTCTGATTGCCAAGTCGCTAAACTGATTATCCTTGAATGTTCAGGGCATGAACTCTCCACAAAAACGGGTAAAGATATTTAAGTTTCTCCGGGTTCGCCATGTCGACATTGCTTGTCTGCAGGAAACTCATTTTTCAAATACCTCTGCCCCTAAATATTTCAATGCACGCTACCCTCAGGTTTTTCAGGCTACTGGCCCTACTAAACAAAGGGGAGTCCTTGTTGCTTTTCACGCCAAAACCCCATTTGTTTGTGTGAAGCGTATTGCTGATCCAAGCGGCAGATATCTTTTATTACAGGGCACGATTCAGGGTATCGATGTTACAATACTGACCTATTATACTCCTAATGTTAACCCTGGACCCTTCCTATCACATATTTGCTCCCTCCTGGCTGTCCATCAACAGGGTACTCTTCTGTTGGCAGGAGATTCCAATTTAGTATTAAATCCATCCCTAGATAAATACCCTGCAGAAACCTCTAATTACTCCGCGTCGGCCAAATCCTTAAACCGTACGTTAAGTACCCATGACCTGGTAGATCTTCTTTGCGATGGACATGCCAGAAATGGTATAGTAAAGCAAATAAACCAGATTCCATGTTAGCACGTAGATTGCGCTCTTTCGCTCACCATCCTAAACCGATTTCTCTACACACTCGTCAGAATTTTCTCACCAGTAATCCTGTAGCGGTATTGGAGGAGTTCCGGCAGTGACTAGCCAGACTTTATGCGGATTCTACACAGGCTGATCCCCAATCTATCTCTGACTTTCTATCTCATTTGTCCTTACCTACTCTGGCCCAGGCTCATAAAGACCTGATGGACCGTGACATTCAAGAATCGGAAGTTCTGCAATGCATTGCAGACCTGAAGATGGGAAAACGCCCAGGTCCAGATGGATACTAGGCTTCATATTACAAAAAATTGGCTGATGTGCTTGCCCCTCACCTTGCTGCTATGTTCAATGTGGTGAAGAGAGGTGCAAACTTTTCCCCTGGCTCTTTGACTGCTAACTTGGTTATGATCCCCAAACCAGATCGGGACCATTCCTAATTCCTATTCCAAATTACATACCAATTTCTCTTATTAACATTGACATGAAAATTCTCACTAAGATTTTAGCCACTCGTTTGAATTCTTTCCTTTCTCGCTTGATTAAAAAGGACCAGGTTGGTTTTGTCCCCCACAGACAAGCCGGAGATGCCATCAGACGTATTATACAGTTACAACATTTGGCCCATACTCACAAAATTGATATGATGCTCCTATCTTTAGACATCAATAAGGCCTTTGACACTTTGTCCTGGCTTTATCTCATGTCGGTCCTCCATCATTTTGGCTTTGGTCCCTCCTTCTTGCGTTGGATTTCCTCGCTATATACTTCCCCTCAAGCAAAACTCAAATATTATGGTTTTGAGTCTCCAATGTTTTCGATTGGCAGGGGAACTAGACAAGGTTGCCCACTTTCTCCCATACTATTTATCTTGGCTTTGGAACCGTTGGCGGAAGCCATTCGTATACATCCTGATGTTAAGGGAATAGACGTAGCTGGTTCTCAACACACGTTATCTATGTTCGCAGATGATATATTGTTATTGGTTACAAACCCAGGGGTTACTTTGCCAAACTTACTGGCGGTTGTGGATTCCTTTGCAGTTCTCTCAGGCCTCCAGGTTAACCCTGCCAAGTCCAAAGCTATGTCGATTACCCTTTCACCATCACTTTTGGAGACTCTGAAACATTTGTTTCCTTTTCAATGACTTTCTGCCTTGCCATATTTGGGAATCAAGCTTACTCCAACTTACGAAGGTCTTTACCGAGCTACTTTCCCCACTGTTTTTAATGACTTGATGGAGTTGTTGTCCTCCTGGTCTCATTATCCGCTTTCGTGGTTCGGTAGAATCAATGCGGTCCGCATGACTTACCTTCCCAAATTATTGCACGTGTTTCAAGTTTTACCAGTTCTTGTTCCTTCACATATATTGCGTATTCATCAGCGAAAACTCCTGTCTTTCATCTGGAGCTCCTCCCGACCCAGAATCAGTAAACAAATCTTATTTGCTCGTAAGACCGAGGGTGGGTTATCTGTCCCAAACCTTCAGTCTTACTATCTGGCGGCCAATATTACCCCCTTAGCCCACCTCCATGCATCTCACCTTTTTCCCTTGTGGGCTACTGTAGACTTGATGGACTCCCACCCGATTCCGCTCTCTTCTTTACCATGGCTTCCTTCTAATCATCGACCCTCATCCCTTAGTCCGACATTGCTGCTAACGCTCCGTCTTTGAGATTCCATTAAATATTCCGCTGGCCTTATTTCTGCCCATCTACCGTTATTACGGTTGCTACACAATCCATTATTTCCCCCAGGTTGTGACAATCCTGGACAGTTTGCTTGGTGGCAAGCAAATGGCTTCCATGATATTCATTTTATGCTCTCTCCCACTTGGATACTCACCTTTGAAACTCTGCGCTCTTCTTACAATATCTCGGGAACATTTTGCATACCTTCAACTCTGCCACTTTATCAGTACTTTAATACAGACACGTTCGGGACCCTATAGGTTGACCCCCTTTGAAAGTCAATGTAGACAATGTAGACATAGACCCCATGCTCCGGGCTTAATTTCCCTGGTCTACTCTTCCATTATTTCCCATAGAACTCCTCCAGTCCGCTCTTATCAGCGTTGGCAGTCGGAACTTGGGCGCACTCTAGATCAGCAGGACTGGCGGATCATGACCCAACAATTATCCAAATGTTCTAGGAATGTTATCATTCTAGAAAACGCCTACAAGGTTCTTTATAGATGGTATTACACGTCTGCTCGTCTGGCTCATTTTATTCCCACATATTCCCCTACTTGCTTTCGAGGTTGTCAACAGACGGGTACCATGGTCCATATTTGGTGGTCTTGCCCTAAGGTGTGCAGATTGTGGATCAGAGTTTATGCCCTTCTCCGCACTATGTTTCACTCAGACATTAAACGCAACCTGTGCGAAGCGCTGTTATTTAAACCATTAGTGGGCCTACTGAACGGCGTTAGCATCGCACTTGTTCATGGCCACCAAGCTGATGATTGCAAGAGCTTAGAAGACTACCCTCCTCAGCTTCGAGGCTGTCAAAAATCGGATGAATTTTATAATGGTCAATGAAAAGTTGACAACTATACTGTTAGACACCCATACAAAATTTTTACAGACATGGCGTCCTTGGCTTGATATAGCTCAACCGTCAAGATTCGACCAGTCCCTCTTGTCGATATAAAACTTATATACCAGCTTATTTTTTCACCTGTGGTATAATTTTTTTCTTTTCTCTGCCGCGGTCCCCTGGAGCCCCCCCCCTTTTTTTGTTGTTGTCTCTGTCTTCTTTCTCTTCGCTGCTTTCTTTCCTCTTGTCTAGTCAGTCTTCTTCAGGTTATTTGTGCTGATTGTGATTCCTGTTTTGAGTCCTGTACCAGCAATACTGCACCCATGTGCTGGACTCCTTTTGAGAGCCCTGCGTGTTAAGTGCCTCTCTGTACTCAGAGAGGCTCCTTCTATTTATCTTGCATTCTGTATGCTGATTCTGCAACAATTTTTCCTGAGAGTCTATTATGTTATTAGTCTCTAAATGTCTATCATTTTTGCAATTTATTGCCTTTTCTTTCTGTACGGTACTTATGTACGCAGTTAATTTCTCAGGTTTTCTCATTAGTACATATTCTGTATTATCCATCAAATCTTAAGCATGTTATATTTCTGCTGGTCATTGCATATGTTCTTGACTGACTTTTTTGTTGTTTCCTATTCTATAATAAACTTCTTGGTAAAAGAAAAATGTTTGAAGATTTTGCTTTCCTTTGAATCAATTAATATTTCATTGTATAACCACTGTTTCTGAGAACTGCTGTACATCTGTGTTGCATGGAGTCAACCAACTTCTGACACCTGTGAACAGGTTCTTCTCTATTTCTTGGTTTTGCCTCAGAAACTGCATTTTTGATGTCACCCCACAAGTTTTCTATTGGATTAAGATCCGGGGATTGGGCTGGCCACTCCATAATGTCAATCTTGTTGGTCTGGAACCAAGATGTTGCACGTTTACTGGTGTGTTTGGGGTCGTTGTCTTGTTGGAACACCCATTTCAAGGGCATTTCCTCTTCAGCATAAGGCAGCATGACCTCTTCAAGTATTCTGATGTGTTCAAACTGATCCATTATCCCTGGTATGCGATAAATAGGCCCAACACCGTAGTATGAGAAACATCCCCATATCATGATGCTTGCGCAACCATGCTTCACTGTCTTCACAGTGTACTGTGGCTTGAATTCAGTGTTTGGGGGTCGTCTGACAAACTGTCTCCGGCCACTAGACCCAAAAAGAACAATCTTACTTTCATCCGTCCACAAAATGTTGCGCCATTTCTCTTTAGACCAGTCAATGTGCTCTTTGCAAAATTGTAACCTCTTCAGCACGTCTTTTTTTCAACAGTGGGACTTTGCGGGGGCTTCTTGCAGATAGCTTGGCTTCACATAGGCGTCTTCTAATTGTAACAGTACTCACAGGTAACTTTAGACCTTCTTTGATCTTCCTGGAGCTGATTGTTGGCTGAGTCCTTGCCATTTTGGCTATTCTGCTATCCATTCGAATGGTAGTTTTTTGCTTTCATCCACGTCTTTCAGGTTTTGGTTGCCATTTTAAAGCATATGCGATCATTTCAGCTGATCAGCCTATTATTTTCTGCACTTCTTTATATGTTTTCCCCTCTTCAATCAACTTTTTAATCAAGGTAAGCTGTTCTTCTGAACAATGTCTGGAACGACCCATTTTCCTCAGAATTTCAGAGAGAAATGCACTGTAACCAGCATGTACAACATTTGCTGCTTCCTTCCTTAAATAAGGGCAATAATTACCACCTGTTTTTCAAAGAATGAATGACCACACTAATAGAACTCCACACTGCTATTATTTTGAACATGCCCCTTTCAATTAGTGATTCAATTACACAGAATCAGCAGCATGCATGTCATGACTGTTGGGTCTGTTGGAGTTCTATTACTGCTAGTAAATTATTTGCCATGTAGAAATATCATTTCTACCAAAAACAGTGATTGATCAGGTTAGTGATGTCCGATTGCTATTATTTTGAACACAACTGTATATATATATATATATATATATATATATATATATATATATATACTTACACACACGCACACACATACATACACACACTGGATATAAAAAGTCTACACACCCCTTAATGTGACCCATAAACTGTACAACTCAATTGAAAAACAAACTGAAATCTGGTGGCTGCATAAGTGTGCACACCCTCTTATACCTGGGGATGTAGCTGTGTTCAGAATTAAGCAATCACATTCAAACCATGTTAAATATGAGTCTGTAACCTACCATCATTTAAAGTGCCTCTGATTAACCCCAAATAAAGCTCAGCTGTTCTAGTTGGTCTTTCCTGACATTTTCTTAGTCGCATCCTACAGAAAAAGCCATGGTCTGCAGAGAGCTTCCAAAGCACCAGAGGGATCTCATTGTTAAAAGGTATCAGTCAGGAGAAGGGTATAAAATTATTTCCAAGACATGAGATATATTATGGAACACAGTGAAGATAGTCATCATCAAGTGGAGAAAATAAAGCGCAACAGTGACATAACCAAGAACTGGATGTCCCTCCAAAATTGATTAAAGATGAGAAGAAAACTGGTCTGGGAGGCTGCCAAGAGGCCTACAGCAACATTAAAGGAGTTGCAGGAATATCTGGGAAGTACTGGCTGTGTGGTACATGTGACAACAATCTCTGATATTCTTCATATATCTGGGCCATGGGGTAGAGTGGCAAGACAAAAGCCTTTTCTTACAAAGAAAAACATCCAAGCCCGGATAAATTGTGCAAAAACACATCTGAAGTCTCCCAAAAGCATGTGGGAAAATGTGTTATGGTCTGATGAAACCAAGGTTGAACTTTTTGGTTGCAATTCCAAAAGATATGTTTGGTGCAAAAACACTGCACATCACCAAAAGAATGCCATACCCACAGTGAAGCATGGTGGTGGTAGCATCATGCATTGGGGCTGTTTTTCTTCAGCTGGAACTGGGGCCTTAGACAAGGTAGAGGGAATTATGAAGAGTTCCAAATACCATTGGTGAGGTCAGGCACTGATGTTGGACAAGAAGGCCTGGCTCACAGTCTCCACTCTAATTCATCCCAAAGGAGTTCTATCGGGTTGAGTTTAGGACTCTGTGCAGACCATTCAAATTCCTCCACCCCAGACTCGCTCATTCATGGATGTATGGACGTTGATTTGTACACTGGTGTGCAGTCATGTTGGGGCCATCCCCAAACTGTTCCCACAAAGTTGCGAGCATGAAATTGTCCAAAATGTCTTGGTATGCTGACACCTTAAGAGTTCACTGGAACTAAGGGGCCAAGCCCAACCCCTGAAAAACAACCCCACACCATAGTCCCCCCTCCACCAAACTTTACACTTGGCACAATGCAGTCAGGCAAGTACCATTCTCCTGGCAACCGCCAAACCTACAGTAAATCAAAGACGAATTCTCCTGCGCTCTAGGACTCAGACAGGTGGCAAATAGATGGAACCAGGCCTGGAGGGATCGTCCACCAATGCATAAAGGGCTGTGCGGCTCCAAAACAAGGCTGGGGAAGCCCAATCAACACTGCAGAATGAAATGAAAACGAGAAGCGCACCAACCTTGCGCATTACCTCAGTAACCAAAATTTATTACTTGTAAAAAATATACTCACAAACAGCGAATAAAATCAGGCATGTAAGTCCTCACAGGGACTTGAAGATAACATGAGTCCCATCAGGGGAATGGGTGTTCAGTATAGCTGACGCGTTTCGAAGGGGGTCCCTTCTTCATCAGAGCTAACTGAACTATGAGTGCTCTCTCCTATATATACTCCTGGACTGAACCTAGGCCCTCCCCACTGGGTTGGGCAGTCTCAGGTTAGTAGGAGGGGCCAAGATATCGTCAACAGACAATCACTATTTGTAATGCCATCAGAGAGAAATAATATAGACAAACGTAAAATATAAAATATATAAAACCACATTTTGCATACACCACTTAGTATGCATGTAATATATCAACTTAGATTTACTATCTATTATGTTTCATCATGTATTATCTATCATTATCATCTCCATTGGTGTCATCGCTAAGTTGAACATAGTTCAGTTAGCTCTGATGAAGAAGGGACCCCCTTCGAAATGCGTCAGCTATACTGAACACCCATTCCCCTGATGGGACTCATGTTATCTTCAAGTCCCTGTGAGGACTTACATGCCTGATTTTATTCGCTGTTTGTGAGTATATATTTTTTACAATTAATAAATTTTGGTTACTGAGGTAATGCGCAAGGTTGGTGCGCTTCTCGTTTTCATTTCATTCTGCAACCGCCAAACCTAGACATGTCCATCGGATTGCCAGACAAAGGAGTGCGATTCGTCACTCCAGAGAACATGTCTCCCCTGCTCTAGAGTCCAGTGGCAGCATGCTTTACACCACTGTGTCCAACGCTTTGCATTGCACTTGATGTAAGGCTTGGATGCAGCTGCTCGGCCATGGAAACCCATTCCATGAAGCTCTCTATGCACTGTTGTTGTGCTAATCTGAAGTCCACACAAAGTTATTTTGGGTATAAAGTTTCATGACTAAGTAATATATATTTCAAGTGTGATTGAAAACTTAAAAATGGCCTGGGCAGGAAGGGGTGAAAGCGTCTGGTATTGAGGTGGTTAAAGGTTCACAATGAGTTAGGCAGACTCCTTAAGAAAGACCTCAGATATTGATCTGAAAAGCATTTGGTAGGATGATATAGTTTGTCAAGAGTACTGCAGTCTCAGTACAGACACATAATAGAGAACACCAGTTGCTCACAATACAATAGTCGGAGGTGTCCAGATCACTGTGAGAGTAAGGACTAACAGAAGTAAAACCAAGTCTCTTGCAAAAAAGCGCAACAGTGGGAAGAACTAATCTCAAGCTGAGAAAACAAAAAGGTGGAACAGAGTGGGGAGTGTACATCAGTATCACTCAAGTTTATGACAACTCATAATTCAGTAGCTTAACCATTTCCATAGATGCTGGAACAAGGGTGTAATGGTGGTGATCAATGTTGCCATTAATGTAGAAGCCCTGATGGTGTTCGTATGATGTGCTCAAAAAAAGACATCTATCCACCTAGGGCACTTACTAAAAACTGAAGCATGCTGGGAGTGGGAGGGGTTAGACCTGTCTGGCCAACAGCTTTTTTTGTTTGTTTGCCAGTGTCCAAATCCTATGTCCCTTAATGAATAAGTGAACTAATAAAGAAATTGCACTGTACTCAGGGAACCCCTCTCCAGTCCTCAGTTCCATGTAATGTTTAACCTGGACCCACCACAGTGGTCAGAGAGACATAGGTGCTGCCAATGTAGATTTCATTCTCAAAATTGTAGGTATATTGCTGTTATGTTAACCCAACTTCTTTAGTATTTTCTGAGTTACGGATCCAGGATAAACACAAACAGATGGATAGCCAAAATTCCTTATCTGCATACTAATTTTTGGTTTCTGTATACTTGTTTTTGGTTAGTGACAAGGTATTGAAGACATACACCAATCAGCCGTAACTTTATGCCCACTGACAGGTTAAGAGAAGAACATTGATTATCTTGTTACAGTGGCTTTCGAAAGTGACTGGGATGTATTATGCAGTAAGTAAACATGGTGTCCCTGAAGCTGATGTATTGAAAGCATAAAAATTGGGTATCACAATTTGTTGTGGATGGGACTGCACATCCGCAGACCGGTCAGGGTGCCCATGCTGACCTGTGTCCACAGCCAAAAGTACCTTCAATGGGCTTGCGAGCACCAGAACTGTACTACAAAGCAATGGAAAAAGATGGCTTGTTCTAATCAATCATATTTTCTTTTACATTATGTCGAGGCCAGGTGTGTGTGCATCATTACCTGGGAAACACATCACACCAGGATGTACAGTAGAACTGGAAGAAGGCAAGCTGACCAAGTACACCCCTTCACAGAAACAGTATTCCCTGAAGGCAATGGCCTCTTTCAGGATAATGCACTCACTGCAAAAATGATTCAAGAATGGTTTGAGGAACACTGAGTTTGAGGTATTGCCTTGGCCTCCAAATTTTCCAGCTCTCAATTCAATCGAGTATCTATGAGATGTGCTGGCAAAGTCCGATCTATGGAGGCTCCACATCGCAATTTACATGACTTAAAAGGATAAGTTTAACTTTTAGCAACAACTTCTGTATTCAGTTTGTATCATCACACCAAAGCAGCAGCCCCCCACCCCTTGATCCCACAATCTAACAGCAGGCAGGGGATCCTCTTCCAACACCTTCTGTCACAATTTAAAAAAACCACAGCTGTGTGGGGTTTTGCCCACACAGCCATGTAATTTATTCGCAGCAATCTGTCAATGAACTACAAGTATCATCCTCCAATGTGGCAGACAGCTTGTAGTTGTTAGTAGGTACTCTAGTAGTTCATCGATTCTTCCTGTACTTCAGTAACTGTCTTCCCATAGAGGAAGTATGGACAGACAGCTGTACGGAGAGTCTGTAGAAGCCCGACATGGCAACCGTGATCTTCTGATGCTCGGCAAGCTCCTATAAAAAAAAAAAAAAAAAAAAAAATTAATAAGTGCACATTTTTACCTGCAAAAAAAATATATGTGCATTTATTTATTTATTTTAAGGTGCTCTTATTTAAAATAGAAGAAAGAAGAAAGGTGCCTCTAAGTGTAGACTTTAAAACACAATTATTGCACACAATGAAGAGCAACTTACAAGAGGGTAGCATAAAAGCAGGCACATCAAATATCTGTCATGGGAAAATCAGCTGCGGTGAGCAACATAATGTCTGGCTGTGGATGGCAATCGACCTTCTGTCGGCGTCCAGGCAAGCTGGAAGGGGCCTGGTACTGAGGTCTGGAATGCACATGCAACATATGCATGATAACGTCACCGAGCTGTGAGATTGTTGTTCCAGGCGCACTCCTTTGTCAAGAGCCCTCGTCACATAAAGGGGAGAAAGCCTGTCCGTTCACTTCGTCTACTTCCTTCCTCTGCTCAGGAAGGAAGGCAGAGAAAGGAAGTAGATGAGGTGAACGGACAGGCTTTCTTCAACTCTTCTGGGAAGGCTGTCCACAAGGTTTAGGAGTGTGTCTATGGGAAGGTTTAACTATTCTTCCAGAAGCACATCTGTGAGGTCAGACACTGATGTTGGACAAGGAATGGCTTGCAGTCTCTGCACTAATTCATCCCAAAGATGTTCTATCGGGTTGAGGTCAGGACTCTGTGAAGGCCAATCAAGTTCCTCCACCCCAAACTCGCTCATCCATGTCTTTATGGACCTTACTTTGTGCACTGATGCTCAGTCATGTTGGAACAGGAAGAGGTCATCCCCAAACTCTTCCCACAAAGTTGGGAGCATGAAATTGCCCAAAATGATTGGTATGCTGACGCCTTAAGTGTTCCCTTCACTGGTACTAAGGGACCAAGCCCACCCCCTGAAAAACAATCCAACACCATAATTCCCCCTCCACCAAACTTCACACTTCGCACAATGCAGTCAGGCAAGTACCATTCTCCTGACAACCACTAAACCCAGATTGTCCATCGGATTGCCAGACAAACGTGATTAGTCACTCCAGAAAACATGTCTCCACTACTCTAGAGTCCAGTGGCGGCATGCTTTACACCACTGCATGATGCTTTGTATTGCACTTGGTGATGTAAGGCTTGGATGCAGCTGCTTGGCCATGGAAACCCATTCCATGGAACTCTATACACACTGTTGTGCTAATCTGAAGGCCACACGAAGTTTGGAGGTCTTTAGCTATTGACTCTGCAAACAGTTGGCCACTTAATGCACTGACCCCGCTCTGTCATTTTATGTAGCCTACCACTTTGTGGCTGAGTTGCCGCTGTTCCCAGTTGCTTCCACTTTGTTATAATACCACTAACAGTTGATCATGGAACGTTTGGCAATATAATATATATATTTTTTCTCCTTAGGAAACTAGAATTTCTCTTTTAAAGGATCTGCTACTGACAGCTCAGTACCAGACACCACAACATACCTTCAGGGGATCTATTGGCGTCCATGTCTTGATGGGTCAGGGTTGTTTTAAAGGCAAAAGGACAGCCTACTCAATATTAGACGGGTGGTCATAAAGTTATGGCTGATAGATGTATGGTCAGCAATCACACCTTTCATGTTTCTCTCAGGAAAGGTTCCCTTCAACACATTCCTTTAACCCTTGGTGCTGCTGAACACTCCTGCACTTCTATTTTTTTTTTTTACATGCACACTTATAGCACATTAAACTTGTGTTGTGGTGCGTTGCATCATTGTCTTGCTGTATTGGCGTGTTATTCAAAATCAGTGACACGGCAACTAAAGTGTGCATGCTGTGGTAAAACCCATACTACAATACAAAGGTGTAAGGCTTTGCTATTGGGCTCATTCACATTTTGCATTGTTTGAACAGCTGTCATGCTGTCTTCTACCCACAAGCAAATTTAAACAGCTTGTTTAAACCTTATGATTGCCATGACATGAACACATGACCTATACTGTACATGTATTGCAATGACCTGTGGTACACATCCTTGACAGTTACAGAGTTAAGTAGGTCAAGGACTCAAATTTGTTTTTTATTTTTTTGTTATCTGGTTGGATCCCTAATGGATCTATACATGCTCTAAATAGGTAACGTTCAGTTAACTTGCATCACAATCATTCACACTTTACAACATAGAGAATTTAATACGATGTACTTTATTGAGCCATTAAATACACAAGACAAAACATATGACCCTGGACATTGGATAAAGGAGGGGAAAATACTATTTGAAAAGAACAGATAAAACTTTGACAATCAACCGTTATGTGATTTCAGGACACAGGACTGAATTACAGGAAAGTACAAAACTAAATATCAGCCCGCGTATATATGTATTTTGCTTTAAAAAAAAAATGTAAAAATTAGCAGTTGATGTACAAACTGATTTTTTAGGAAATCTGCATGATACAAATGTTTGTCCAGGTTTAACCCTGTAAGCTCCCTCCAGTGTATATGGTGGTGTTGGCTGGAAATTCTCCTCTTAGATTAGAGGGGTGACTTGATATGGGGATGACGTGCAAGACAGAAAAGCAGGCAGCAGAAATCTGGATGGCAGCAGAGAACAGGGTGGGCTTCTGTCATCTTTGGAATGGCATTTTTCTAGCGGCTGTATCCAAATTCATCCGCATCATCAGCTCGGAAATCACCATAGCGCCAGAGGTTCAGCTTAAATAACAAAAAAAGAAAACAATAAATATACACACACACACACATATATATATATATATATATATACACACACACACATACATATAGCATAAATAAGTACACCCCAACAGATTTGTCAGAAAACTGTTACTTTACTTTCAGATTCAATATTTTCTATAGGACACTATACCACAAAATACTCCCACAAGTGCAGGCCATTGACTGCAAACAAAATTTGTTAATTTGCACACACAAAAAAAGTATTTTCATTCAAGACCATGTTGGAAAAATGAATGCACCCCAAAGAAAGTCTTATGATTTCGTTGTCTTAAATTTAGCTTTGCTCCTAACAAGAATTGAACTACAGGTGAGTCTAATTATTCATTAAACAGGTGTCCAGCAGACAGTTGATTATAAAAGGGCATTACTTTACAAAGAAAACCCCTTCCCATTTCATGCTGTCAGCAATGGCACCACATGGATGAGAAATGTCACAAGACTTGAGAAAGAAAATTTCTTTACACAAGAAAGATGAAGCCTACAAGAAGATTTGCTCATCAGTCAGAATACTGTAGCAAAAGTAATAAACAAATTTAACAAAGATGGAAGTGCAACCATCTCATAGAGATGTCCAGGCCATCCATGGAAGTTAATGCCTCAACAGGAGCATCTTCTGATGAGAAGGGTTGAAGAAAATTGCCATGCAAGTTCACTGCAGTTAGCTAAAGAAGTAGAAAGCCAAACTGGGGTGATTGTTTTCCGTGACAATACGGCATACACTGCAGAGGAATGGCATGCATGAGTGTCATCCACAAAGGAAACTTTTCCTAAAGCCCATGCACATAAAATCCCACCTAGAATTTGCCAGGGCCCATGCTGAAAAAGAAGATTACTGTAACTCTGTACTCTGGAGTAATAAGACCAAGATAATTGTTTTTGGAACTGATGGCTTCAAAACTGTATGGCATTGCAAAGGTGAGAGTACAAAGAAAAATGCATGGTGCCTACATAGTGGTGGCAGTGTCCTTCTGTGGGGATGAATCAGTGCTGCTAGCGTCAGGGAGCTGCATTTCATTGATGGTATCATGAATTCACAGATGCACTGCTCTATATCGACAGAAAAGATGCTACCATCACTCTGCCCTTGGTCGTCGTGCACTTTTCCAACATGACAATGATCCAAAAAGGCCACTGTTGCATTTCTGAAGAAGAACAGGGTGAAAGTGATTCAGTGGCCAAGTATGTCTCCTGATCTGAACCAAGTCGAACACCTATGGGGAATTCCTAGGAGTCAAGTTGAGCATCACTCTCCATCCAACATCCAGACTCTAAAAGAGGTTGTTCTTGAAGAATGGAAAAAGGTCGATGTTGCAATATGTCGCCAACTTGTTCACTTCATGCCTAGAAGACTTGGTGCTGTCCTTACAAATCATGGAGGTCATGCAAAATACTAGATTGTAGTAGTTTTTGTTGTGGGATGTATTCACTTTTGCATCTACTAATTTGAGTAAAACTGAAGACTTTGTAATCTAAGTCATATTCTTAAACCTACTTTCATGTAATGAGCTAAACAAATGTTCTATAAGACTCAGATATGCACCTGTATGTGTGTGTGTGTATATATATATATATATATATATATATACATATATATATATATATATATACACACATATATATACACACACACACACACACACGTGTGTGCGTGTGTGTGTGTGTGTGTATAAATATACATATATATATATACACACACACATACAGGTGCATATCTGAGTCTTATACACACACATATACATACACACACACACTGTATATATACACACGCACTGGATGTAAAAAGTGTACACACCCCTGTAAAAATGGCAGATTTTTGAAATGTAAAAAACTCAGACCAAGATACATCACTTTACATTTTTTCCATCTTTATGTGCCGATAATCTGTGCAATTCAATTAGAAAAACTGTAATCTTCAAATGGGAAAAAAAATATAATTACCATTATGTGGCTGCATAAATGTTCACATCCTTAAAGTGGTTGTAAAGGTAAAATCTCTCTTTTTTCCCTCTTCAGGGGTGCCCTGCCGATGCTCTTGGATCCTCCTCTTCTGCATGTGCCACCATAGGAAGCCGTTTCTAGGGAGGCACATGCTTGGGCTCGATCTTGCCCCCTGCTCACAGGATTTGATTGAGAGCAGTGGGAGCCAATGACTCCCTCTGATACCTCTCTATCCTGTGAACACAGGCACAGCACTGGATTGAGTGAGGGCTCGGGTACGTTTTAGGAGGTGAAAGGGGCGATACTGGTACTGCAACATTTTTTGTACCTTAATGCAGGGGATGTATTAAGGTAAAAATGGTCTAGCCTTTACAACCACTTTAAACACTTTATTGAAGCACCTTCTGATTTCATGACAATATTCAGTCTTTTTGGGATAGGAGTCCATCCCCACATTGCACTTCTTGCCTTGGGAATATTTGACCTCCCTTCCTCGCAAGAGCACTCCAAATCTCCCAGATTACGAGGGCATCTTCTGTGTACAGTCCTCTTCAGGTCACCCCACAGATTTTCAACTGGATTCAGGTCTGAGCTCTGCAGGGCCATTCCAAAACTTTGATCTGCCATTCTTCTGACCTTGGAGGCTGTCAAGAGCCCTGCAACTTTAAAGGGAGCTGCAAAACTTTCTGATAAGTACTGGTTTTGTGCCACATGTGACAACAAACTCCCGTATTCTTCATATGTCTGGGCTACGACGTAGTGTGGCAAGATAGAAGCATTTTCTTACTAAGAAAAACATTCAAGCCTGCCTACATTTTGCAAAAACATACATCACGTCTGCTAAGAGCATGTGGAAAAATGTGTTATGGTCTGATAAGGCCAAACGTAAACTCTTTGACCATAATTCCAAAAGGTATGTTTGGTGCAAAACCAACGCGGTCTGCACATCACCCAACCAAAACACCATACCTGCAGGGAAGCACGGTGGTGGCAGTATTATAATTTGGAGCTGTGTTTCTTCAACTGGAATTGGGGCTTTAGACAACATGGATGGACTTATGAAGAATTACTTCATCAGAAGATTTAAGTTTTAGAATGGCATAGCCAGAGCCTGGACCTGAATCCAATTGAAAATCTGTGGGGTGACCTGAAGAGGGCTGTACACAGGAGGAGAGATGCCCTCACAAGCCGACAGATTTGGAGTGCTTTTGCAAGGTACACTGCAAAGATTCCCTGGGCAAGATGTGCCATGCTGTTAGACGTCTTGCCCAAAAGACTGACTGCTATCATAAAATGAAAAGGAACGTCAACAAAGTATAAGTTTAAGGGTGTGTATATTTATGCAACCATGTAATGGTAAGGTTTTTTTTTCCAGCTTTAAAGATTAAAGTATGTTTTTAATTGAATTGCACAGATTATAAGTCACTTTAAAGGTGGAAAAAATTCAAAAGTGATTTATCTAGGCATTGGGGAAAAATACCATGCTGGATATCGATACTGATATGGACAGGGTAATGTGTTAGGAACGTAAGGATGCCCCATCGTTTGATGGAAATTGAAATTATCAACCTACAAAGAACTGAATTCAAAGACACCCTGAAAATCAAAGTGAAAAAATTATGCAGCAGGCTAGTCCATTTTGCTTAAATTTCATTGCAGCATCTCAAAATGGTACTCTGTAGTTTGTATGGCCCCCACGTGCTTGCAAGCCTGACAATGTCGAAGCATGCTCCTAATGAGACAACGAATGGTGTCCTGGGATATTTCCTCCCAGATCTGGACCAGGGCATCACTGAGCTCCTGGACAGTCTGAGGTGCAACCTGGCGACGTCGGATGGACTGAAACATGATATCCCAGAGGTTTTCTATTGGATTTAGGTCAGGTGATCGTGGGGGCCATTCAATTACATCAATTCCTTCATCCTCCAGGAACTGCCTGCATACTCTTGCCACATGAGGCCGTGCAGTGTCGTGCACCTGGAGGAACCCAGGACCCACTGCACCAGCGTAGAGTCTGACAAGGGGTCCAAGGATTTCATCCCGATACCTAATGACAGTCAGGGTGCCATTGTCTAACCTGTAGAGGTCTGTACGTCCCTCCATGGATATGCCTCCCCAGACCATCACTGACCCACCACCAAAATGGTCATGCTGAACGAAGTTACAGGTAGCAGAACATTCTCCACGGCTTCTCCAGACCCTTTCACGTCTGTCACATGTGCTCAGGGTGAACCTGCTCTCATCTATGAAAAGCACAGGGTGCCAGTGGCAGACCTGCCAATTCTGGTGTTCAATGGAAAATGCCTATCAAGCTCTATGTTGCCAGACAGTGAGCACAGGGCCCACTAGAGGAAGCCAGGCCCTCAGGCCACCCTCAAAGTCTATTTCTGATAGTTTGGTTAGAGACATTCACACCAGTGGCCTGCTGGAGGTAATTTTGTAGGGCTCTGGCAGTGCTCATCCTGTTCCTCCTTGCACAAAGGAGAAGATACTGGTCCTGCTGATGGGTTAAGGACCTTCTACAGCCCTGTTCAGCTCTCCTAGAGTAACTGCCTGTCTCCTAAAATCTCCTACATGCTCTTGAGACTGTGATGGGGGACACAGGAAACCTGGCAATGGCATGCATAGACGTGCAATCCTGGAGAAGTTGGACTGCCAGTGCAAACTCAGTAGGGTTCATGTATCACCTCATGCTACCAGTAGTGACATTAACTCTAGCCAAATGCAAAACTAGTGAAAAACTGTCAGAAAAGATGAGTGGGTGAAAAAATGTCAGCGGCCTCCACCTGTAAAACCATTCCTGTTTTGGGGGTCATCTCATTCTTTCCCATCTAGTGGACCTGTTGTTAATTTCAATAACACCAAAGCAGGTGAAACTGATTAACAACCCCCTCTGCTACTTAACTGACCAGATCAATATCCCAGAAGCTTAATTGACTTGATGCTATATAAAAAGTGTTCCTATAATTTTTTTGAGCAGTGTGTGTGTGTATATATATATATATATATATATATATATATATATATATATATATATATACATACATACATACATATATATATATATATATATATATATATATATATATATATATACATACATACATACACACACACACACACACACACACACACAGTTGTGTTCAAAATAATAGCAGTGTGTTGAAAAAAGTGAATAAAGCTCAAAATTCTTCTAAAAGCTTTTATTTCCATACACACAAATGCATTGGGAACACTACACATTCTATTCCAAATCAAAACATGAAGAAAAATATTTCAAATTTGTGTTGTTCCTCTAAAATAATTGAAGAAAAGTGAATATTAGACTGTTCAAAAAAATAGCAGTGTTTGCATTCTTCTTTACAAACTCAAACATTCACTATATAAACTGAAAAATGTTTGAAGATTTAGCTTTCCTTTGAATCACTTAATTAATATTTAGTTGTATAAGCACTGTTTCTGAGAACTGCTGTACATCTGTGTTGCATGGAGTCAACCAACTTATGGCACCTGTGAACAGGTATTCTAGCCCAGGATGATTGGACTACATTCCACAGTTCTTCTCTATTTCTTGGTTTTGCCTCAGAAACTGCATTTTTGATGTCACCCCACAAGTTTTCTATTGGATCAAGATCCGGGGATTGGGCTGGCCACTCCATAACGTCAATCTTGTTGGTCTGGAACCAAGATGTTGCACGTTTACTGGTGTGTTTGGGGTCGTTGTCTTGTTGGAACACACATTTCAAGGGCATTTCCTCTTCAGCATAAGGCAGCATGACCTCTTCAAGTATTCTGATGTATTCAAACTGATCCATGATCCCTGGTATGTGATAAATAGGCTCAACACCGTAGTATGAGAAACATCCCCATATCATGATGCTTGCGCAACCATGCTTCACTGTCTTCACAGTGTACTGTGGCTTGAATTCAGTGTTTGGGGGTCATCTGACAAACTGTCTCCGGCCACTAGACCCAAAAAGAACAATCTTACTTTCATCAGTCCACAAAATGTTGCGCCATTTCTCTTTAGGCCAGTCAATGTGCTCTTTGGAAAATTGTAACCTCTTCAGCACGTCTTTTTTTCAACAGTGGGACTTTGTGGGGGCTTCTTGCAGATAGCTTGGCTTCACATAGGCGTCTTCTAATTGTAACAGTACTCACAGGGAACTTTACACCTTCTTTGATCTTCCTGGAGATGATTGTTGGCTGAGTCCTTGCCATTTTGGCCATTCTTCTATCCATTCGAATGGTAGTTTTTCGCTTTCTTCCACGTCTTTCAGGTTTTGGTTGCCATTTTAAAGCATTTGCGATCATTTTAGCTGAGCAGCTTATCATTTTCTGCACTTCTTTATATGTTTTCCACTCTCCAATCAACTTTTTAATCAAGGTACGCTGTTCTTCTGAACAATGTCTGGAACGACCCATTTTCCTCAGAATTTCAGAGAGAAATGCACTGTAACCAGCATGTACAACATTTGTTGCCTTCCTTCCTTAAATAAGGGCAATAATTGCCACCTGTTTTTCAAAGAATGAATGACCTCACTAATAGAACTCCACACTGCTATTATTTTGAACATGCCCCTTTCAAATAGTGATTCAATTACACAGAATCAGCAGCATGCATGTCATGACTGTTGGGTCTGTTGGATTTCTATTACTCTACTACACCTGCTAGTAAATTATTTGCCATGTAGAAATATAATTTCTACCAAAAACAGTGATTGATCAGGTCAGTGATGCCTGACTGCTATTATTTTGAACACAACTGTATATATATATATATATATATATATATATATATATATATATATATATATAATTTGTTTATGTAAGAATTCAGTATTCCATAATGCTTAAAGTGAAACACCCCAACTAATTTTCCGGCAATGGACAGTCAAACAGCCCATAACATTTGGCACATGCACTGTTTAAAGCGATGTCTCAAAATATATAGTAATACATAACCACTTTCTGGCCTGACATTTTCACACTGTCGGTCCACTGTGCTGTGACACATTCTCTGCAAATGTCCTTTTGTGTTCTGTCAAAAATCAGATTCAGAAACTGAACACAAATAGGGCCCTTGAAATGGAGAATGGCCTTCTGAACAGGTGCCATTTTCTCTTGGCAGGCTTGTAAGTGAATATGCCACTCATTGAATGTAAAATCATTTAATGGGCTTTGCTGACCCAAAGCACTGACCCATGAACAATTCTGTTGGCCTTTTGGCAATGTACTTGTGGAAATATAAATGCAAATACTACTATTCATAGGAATGACAGACTTCTGGGGAAGTGGTATTTTTGCATGTGATAAAGAAATGAACCTGAATATCAAATAAAATATAAAAATAGGCCGGAGTTAATCAATAGTTCACTCGTGTCATGAACTCTCCAGGACTTTTTTAGGTAGCTAAAACAGGAATGTTATAATATTTTATGATGTGGCCATCTGGTAGCATGTGTCAAAGGTTATTCTGTTATGTTGTTTATCTATAGTGTAGCATCCCATACTTGGAGACCTATTCAAAGTTAGCTATTCTGACAAATATATAACAAAAGGTGTTCGCTTGTAGTTAACTAGCACAATGTATGTACTTACTCTGGCAGACTTTGCAGATTCCTGAGCACTCAAATACTCTGCAATCTGTTAAGAAAAAAAAAAAAGAAGAAGACTATTGCGTTACATACATTAACATTTACTACACAAGGAGCAAACTAAATTTAAGAATACTAAAATGTCATAATTACAACAGTAACACCAAGGCTTTGTCACTTTTTGTGCATCACATTCACTAAGTGTAACTCCTAGAGGAGATTAAACAACAAATTGCTGTGATTCCAGAAATCTGAACATCTATTGTGAAGAGGTTATCGTGTCAGGGATAACGCTTGTGAGGCTCAGTTGAACGTAGAAGCCAACACATCCCCTGATTGCAGAGCTGTAATGAAGCCCAACAAAGCTACTGATTACACAAGCTTGTAGAGGAGTCAGATTGGGTCTGCCAACAAAGGCAGCCAAGAGGGTAGCATGATCAGAAAAGCCAAGCAAATTAACCCCTGTTTTCTAAAATAAAAATGGGCAAAGAAGAATAAGAGAATAGGTAGCTTGCTAAAAGCAGTTTTCTTGCATTAAAACATTAAAAATGTGATACACTTAAGATTATTAACGTGCAACCAAAAGCACTGAGCTGCAACCATGCTGCAGATGAAAGGTTTTTAATGAGGGCACAATAATCATAATCAAAGCTGCAACTAAATGAGTTGCAATTACTTATGTGGCACTTTTTTGTAAAATGATAAAATGTTCCTTCTGGACAGACAGGCAATATCCTTCAGATGATGCTGGATCAACAGACATATGTATTTGAGTTGCAATAAGGACAGTGCGTTGTCTGCTTAATCATGACACACTTCATCATGTCCATAAGATTGGAAGGGACAGCTTCCAGTTCTTGGATGCTATGAATTTTCACTGTATTGATTTACATTAGCTGGGCACTGGGGCTTATAGTAGTCAATATTGTCAGCTGAATATCAATTAAAATTACTCCTGTAAATAAGTCCGTTAATGAGGTATTGAGTTGGGCAGGGGGAGGGCTGTGGCAGCCACAGTTTGTCAGCTTGAGTTTTTCTGTCCTGATGTGGCCGCATGATACATTTTCCATTAAATTACAAGTAATTTGGACACTGCCAGATGACACAGTATACCTTATTACTTGTATGCTCTCTGCAATGGGATTATAGGTATCCCAAATGCACAATATTCTATGAAAATATGAACCAGAATTGCCAAGTATCATATTGTCATGACCAAAAGGTGCTCCATGGTTCATTAATTCCTTTTACTCTCACACTGGTCCAGCTAGTTCAAGGGGCCTCAGAAAGGGGCATTGCTTGCTAAACATATTTTTAAGAAAAAAAACTGTCAAAAGTACTTCTGGATGGAATTGTTAAAAAAGTGCATCTGACAGTGAAGCAGCAGTCACACAGGTGGTGTTATATTGTCTCCCAAACTATGCTAGTAAGTAGTAAAACAACAAGATGAGTGAGCGCTAAAGCCAAATGGTAAAATTGAAATAAAACCAGCAGCTGAACACCAAAAGGCACCATATAAAACCTTCAAAATAATCAAATAAAGCAGGGTGCAGCGCTAAAATAGTCTGTTAAATCTCACTATGTTCAAATACTCTCATGTATGGTATAAAATGCAATACAATAAAAATCACATAAAATAGGTGACAAAGTGCAGATAAAAGTGTCACTAAATAGTGACTGGTAACGTGAATAGGTGATACACACTAAAACAAATACAGTCCATAGTGTAAGTGCAATTGAGATCCCAGATGATCTTTAGAAATCCAGTGGCTGGATCCGTGGATGAGGTGATATAGTATGCAAAGATTGCGCACTCACCAGATACGCAATCAAAATGCTCATTTAAAGTTGGTAACCACAGGACATCAAGGATCCTATATGGGTCTGGTCAGATACCCCTCTCTGCTTGGTAGTGCTGCCACACTTGGAAAGAACTGCTCTGTGGATGTGGATGGCTCCCAAAGGAGCTCAAAAAACAGAGGAGGCCAAATAGTGTAGTATCCTTCACTCTCCCTCCGGAGTCCGTGGCCATTTTAGCGCTGCACCCTGCTTTATTTGATGTGCTAGTAATATCAAAACCATGTTACATAGTTTTTTCACAGACGTCGGCATCCAGCAAGCCAAGCCCTACTAGTTTCGTCATGAATGACGTCTTCAAGGGGCGGGATGCTGCTGGATGCTGACGTCTGTGGAGAAAATTGAGTCACGAGCGCTGTAGTGAGTGTGCAGGGAACAGGAGACTGTTATACCATTTGCTGTTTTATGCTGTTATACTGGTGTCGGTGAAGACACCCTTTTTGTGAGTGTAAATCTTTATTAAATTGTTGGATACTTTTATAAAAAAACTGGCTGCACCATGATTTTCTCTTTCATTCCCAAACATGACCTCGGTGGAGAGATATAAAAAGAGAGAGTGATATAATGCTCCTGGAACCATTATATTGAGTGGTGGATAACTACCTTATGGATGATTGTGTAGCTATTGATCATCACACCTGAGAAGTTGATTCATTGCATCTGCTCCCAGAGCAAAAAGCATTTTTTGCTGATCTAGAGATTGATAAGCATGGAGCTCTGGTGAGTTACCCAACTTTACTTTGGTGGTGGATTTTGGCACAATTTCTTTGAGAGCACCTGAATTTGAAAAGGATTTGTTCGGACATTTGAAGAAATTCAGAATTGGACATTTTTTTATATTCACAAATTTAATTATTTAAATTACTTATGCACTAAAAAATAGTTTTGCACATAATTTTGATATTTTTTGATATTAATTGAGAATAGATATATATATCTTTTGCACTAATGTTTCTACACTAAATTAGGAATAGTTTGTGGCTTTAGCGCATTCCTTTATTTAAGTTATAGCACTAAGAAATTTATTTGGTTTCTTTGAGGTGGAATTGCTGCTTTAAAGTATTAAGGGTGTGGCGCTTTTATTACACTTGTGATATTCCAAATTTTGTAACTCATCCAATAACAGCAAGGTGAGATAAAAGCAAGTCATCTACCTGTGCATTAATACCACAGAGTATTAGATACAGACTAAGAGGACTCGTGGTCATCCAAGAATGCCATGTTTACTTACAACTTTCTGGAATTGCTTTTCTTTGCGAACCTCCACCATTACCAGGCCTTCTTTCACCAAACCTAGGCCCACATCCTCCTTAGAATCAGCAAACTGCAGGGTTACATGTGGACAATTGGCTCCAGCATATTCCACATTCAAAAGACACTGAGTGTTCTGAATGTCACGGACCACATTATCCACCACATCTGCACGGGCATCCTCCTGAAAGACCCAAGCAAGATTTAAATTAACTTAATTTATAATTAGCGTCTCATTACACTTATGAGCTTCTAGTTTATACTCACATCCTGCGGCACTTGGATGAAGGCAAAGCTGTACTCTATAGCCTGAGCAGGAAGCGTACGAACATTGAAGGATGCAGGGAGGGGACCCAAGCGAGTGGAAGATAGCACTTCTCTCTAAAATTACATGAAAAGAAAAGGTTTATAAACATGAGTGTAATTGTGGTCTATAACTGCAGAACACATAGCTCTCTCAGCAACATTACAGTAGAGGCTGCGCTCACATCAACATACCATCATCATATACAATGCATTTAAGAACACAGAAGAGCCCTACAAGAATGTATATTCTCACAGATTTTATGACGAAGGAATTAATGTTGGCAATCGGAGGCTGAGGGCTGTTGCCAGCAGCTGGGAGATGAAACGATGTCAAGAACAAAAATACATGTTAGCTGTGGGGCAGGCTGGGGGCCGGAGCAGTATTCACGATGCAAGTTCATAGCAGCCTTGCTGAGCTGCCTGCGGCCAGCGACTGTCCACACTAAGTAGGGGGAATGAAACTATTTATCAGAGTAAATCAGAGCAAAATTAAAACGGTGTGCATGTCTGTATGTTAAGAAGTCATGTAGTTACTGGAAGATATAAAAGAAGGCTATACAGGAAAGAAAATCATGTTTGAGAAGGATAAATAGTCATAAGTGAAACTACAGGCAAGTGCCATCCTGCTCTGCAGGTTACAGCTGGCCCAGTTACTAATATCATACAACAAATGGACCACCTAGTAGGCCAAGCATCATTATGCTTAAATCTAGATACATCATGTCTTAGAGGGTGATGGTAGTGGAAATAAGATGGGGGGGGGGGGGAATCTGTGTTGAATATAGTAACCAGTAGCTAAGCACTTTCTGGTAAAGACTAACACCTATGGAATGCTATAGTAAACAAACTATTGTACAGTACAGGAATTGATTCATAGACCATGGGTAACATGCTACTACTATCTGCTAACTGGACAATGCCAAAAGATTTGCTGGGTCTGCCCCCTAGTGTATCCATATAACCACACCCACTCTGCATGGCTCCAGCTTTTTGCTTGTGTTTTTAGGTGATGGATGCTTTCTCCTCTTGGAGAATAATTTTCTATTTTTTACTTCTATCAAAATCTGAATATTGCCTCCATGGCTCACTAGCAGTTTCTAAATCATTACCCTCAAGTACACTTTGGGAATCATACCCATGACTTCATAGCAGCGGGGCTGACCTGCAATGTTTGCTTTGGGAACAGGATCCTTCATTCGGCACCCACATTGGAATGTGGTACAAGAGAGAGACATCACTTTGCCCCTGTCCCTGTATAAATCTTTAGTAAAATTTAGAATATGCAGTTCAGTTTTTCGGCACAAATTCATAAAAAAGATATTGGAGAACTGGAGAAAGTGCAGAGAATGGCAACCAAACTGATAAGAGGCATGGAGGCACTTGGCTATGAGGAAAGATGAGAGGAACTGAATTTATTCTGCCTTGAGAAAAGGCAATTAAGGTTACTTTCATGCTGCTCCCTTTCAAAAGAATGGTAAAAACGCATATGCTTTGTTACCACATTTTGCAGCTGTAAAAAAAAAAAAAAAACCCACCAAAAACATAACCACAGAAGAGTTTTTGCAAGGTTTTTCTATTTCAACGGGGAGGTGCGTTTCCGATGAGTTTTGTTTACCGCTCCAAACATGCACCAAAAACATTCAGCAAGCAGGACTTTGAAAAATGCAACAGACCAGTGTGAAGTGTCATGTACAGCGAAGGAAATAAGCATTTGATCCCCTGCCGATTTTGAATGTTTGCCCACTCACAAAGAAATGATCAGTCTAAAAATCGAACGGTAGGTGTATTGTAACACTGAGAGACAGAATAGCAACAAAAAATTCAAAAGAAATGCATGTCTAACAAATTATACACTGATTTGCATGTTCATGAGGGAAATAAGTATTTGATTTCCTTCACTAAACATGATTTAGTACTTGGTGGCAAATCCCTTGCTGGCAATCACAGAGGTCAGACGTTTCCGGTTGTTGGCCACCAGGTTTGCACACATCTCAGGAGGGATTTTGGCCCACTTCTCTTGGCAGATCCTCTCCAAGTGATTAAGGTTTGGTGGCTAACGTTTGGCAACTCGAACTTTGAACTCCCTTCACAGATTTTCAATCGGATTAAGGTCTGGAGACTAGCTAGGCCACTCTTGGACCTTAATGTGCTTCTTCTTGAGCCACTCCTTTGTTGCCTTGGCCGTGTGTTTTGATTCATTGTCATGCTGGAACACCCACGACCCATTTTCAATGCCCTGGCTGAGGGAAGAAGGTTCTCACCTAAGATTTGACAGTACATTGCCCCTTTAATGCGGTGAAGTTGTCACCTTAGCAGAAAAACACCCCCAAAGCAGAATGTTTCCACCACCATGTTTGACAGTTGGAATGGTGTTCTTGGGGTCATAGGCAGCATTCCTCCTCCTCCAAACACAGCAAATTGAGTTGATGCCAAAGAGCTCGATTTTGGTCTCATCTGACCACAACAGTTTCAACCAGTCCTCCTCTGCATCATTCAGATGTTCAGTGGCAAACGTCAGACGGGCCTGGATATGTGCTTTCTTGAGCAGAGGGACCTTGCGGGCACTGCAGGATTTCAATCCTTGTCGGCATAGTGTGTTAACAATTGTTTTCTTGGTGACTGTGGTCCAAGCTGCCTGGTGATCATTCACAAGATCCTCACGTGTAGTTCTGGGATGATTCCTCACTGTTCTCATGATCATTGACACTCCACGAGGTGAGATCTTGCATGGTGCACTAGACCTAGGGAGACTGACAGTTGTTTTGTGTTTCTTCCATTTGCGAATGATTACACCAACTGTTGTCACCTTCTCACCAAGCTGCTTGGCGATAGTTTGGTAGCCCAGTCCAGCCTTGTGTAGGTCTACAATCTTGTCCCGGAAATCCTTGGACAGCTCTTTGGTCTTTGCCATGATGGAGAGTTTGGAATCTGATTGTTTGATTGTTCCTGTGGACAGAAATCCTGCTGAATGATAGGGGATCAAACACTTATTTCCCTCATGAACATGCAAATCAGTGCATAATCTGTTACTATTCTGTTTCTCTGTGTTACAGTACATCTATCATTCGATTTTCAGACTGATCATTTCCTTGTGAGTGGGCAAACATTCAAAATCAACTTTAAACTGTCATGTGTTTTTCTTCCACTTTTTTAACGCAGAAATGGAAGAAAAACAGATCAGTTTGAGCCTAAGGGGGGGGGGGGAATCATCTTGTATAAATACAAAAGTGGTCCATATAGTGAACTAAGTGTAGAGTTATTCACTTTCAGGTGATCACGGGGGTGGGGGGGGGGAGCAAGAGGGCACTCTTTATGTCTGGAGGAAAAAAAAGATTTAGCCTCCAAATGCGGGAAGGCTTCTTCACAGTACGAGCTGTGAAAAGTGGTTCTGGGCAGCTCATTAGATCTGTATAAAAGGCCTGGATTCTTTCCTAAATACACAAAGTAAAAATGTATAGATACACACACAACATATGCAGAGTGCCCACCATAGAAAGCAGCTACCTATGGGGGCACTCATGCGTGCTCAATCCTGAGCCAGGCTATTTTCTACTGTAATTAAAATATGGATTTATGAGATTTGCAAATCATTGCATTATGTTTTAATGTATACATTACAAAGCATCCCAACTATTTTGTAAGTGGGGTTGTACTTGTTTTTGGTCAAAGATTTAAAGTACTGAAGCTATGCTAGACAAGCAAGCAACATTTCAAGGGGTCATCAGCAGAATGCTGCATGTTTCCTACATAACTTCCTTTAAGCTTGTAAAAACCTGCTAGTAGTTTCTTTAAAGCTACACAGAGTGCTCCAGTTAGGATTTCTATTTAATACTCTGAAACTGGAACTGAAGGTACTTTAAAGAGACCCTATGGCCAGACCATTTTTTTCAACAAAAATCTTCCCATAAGATTATATATGCATTTAATGTATTGTTTGCATAGCATTTACCAGTAAAAGCCTCTCTTGTATAGACATCTAAATGCGATGTCCGTAGTAGCAGACTCAGAGCTGTCACTCAGATGACACTCTTCTATAGGATTCCCTTTCACCACTCCCCTGGCTGCTACATAAAAGGTTATGCAAGAAGGTGAATGGTGGAGGAACTTAACGAGCACTGACAATAATTAGACATGCCTAGAAAAGGGCATAGAAAATGGCAGGAGAGAGGGGGCTGTGATAGTGAATTGGTTAAGTTTGCTAGGAAGTTCAGAGGTACATTGTGCATTAATGAAAATAGTTTATGGTTTGTTCACACCGGTGGCCATGTCCTGGGAAGAAATTGTGCCAATGCACTAATCTGATGCATCACACCATTTAGTTTGTTAGAACTTTATTGAAATGAAACAAGTGACGTTTTATTAAGTTCTGTTCACTCAGTGACATTGGAATGCAGTAGATGGCACTGTAATCTGCTGTGTGCTTGGTGTTGGGATTGCACTGGACAGGACGGTCTATCACAGTTCCAGAGCACCTGGCGGAGCCCTTAAGTGGCATCCCAGGCAAAAAAAATGGAAATTTAGACATGCCTGTAAATTCCACAGCTTGGAGTACAGAACAGGTCACTTGTAGCCATAGACCATGGGTTACATGCCATGACCTTCAGGTGATTGGACACTGACATAACCTTTGCTTGGAACATCCCCAGTATATCCTCATAACCACACCCACTGCATGGGACCCCAGTTTTAAAGCAAACACTAAGGAGAGACAGTGGACAGAGGGGAGGGGCCTGTATTCAACTTCAAGATATGTAATTTGCAAGTACAAAGTCACATAATCGTAATAAAAAAATACAAGACACAGGACTTAGTCCATATATATTTGGACAGGGGCACAATTTTAGATTTTTTTAGGTATTTACCAAAACATATTCAAGCTATAGTTATACAATGGATATGGGCTGAAGTGCACACACTCAGGTTTAATTTGAGGGTATGTAGATCCAAATTGGTGGAAGGGTTTAGGAATTACAGCTCTTAAGAGTAGCCATCCCAAAAGTAATTCGTAAAATGAATATAATCATAAACAAAATGCTCATTTTTAATATTTTGTTGAAAATCCTTTACTAGCAATGACTGCCTGAAGTCTGGAACCCATGGACATTACAAAAGACTGGGTTTCCTCCTTTCTGATGCTTTGCCAGGCTCTAACTGCAGCTGTCTTCAGTTCTTTGTTTGTGGGTCTTTCTGCCTTTAGTTTTGCCTTCAGCAAGTGAAATGAATTCTCAGTTGGGTTGAGATCAGGTGATTGACTTGGCCATTGCAGAATATTCCACTTTTCCTTCAAAAGCTCCTGGGTTGTTTTTGCAGTGTGTTTTGGATTATTGTCCATCTGTACTGCGAAACGCCATCCAATCAACTTTGCTGCATTTGGCTGAAGCTGGAATTACAGCATATCTTTAAACACTGCAGAATTCATCTGGCTGCCTCTGTCTTCTGTCACATCATCAATAAACACAGGTGACTCCATGACCGGAAGCCACGCAGGTCCAGGCCATCACACTGCCTCCACCATGTTTTACAGATGACGTTGCGTGCTTTGGATCATGAGCTGTTCCAAGCCTTCCCCACACTTTATTCTTCCCGTCATTCTGGTACAGACTAATCTTAGTTTCATCCATCCAAAGAATGCTTTTCCAGAACTGGTCTGGCTTTTTAGATGTTTTTTGGCAAAGTCTAATCTGGCTTATGAATGGTTTGCACCTTGTGGTGAACCCTCTGTATTTGCTCTCATGAAGTCTTCTCTTGATTGTAGACTTTGACAATGATACGCCCACCTCCTGGAGAGTGTCTTTCACTTGTCTGGATGTTGTGAATGGGTTTTTCTTTACAATAGAGAATCCTGTGATCATCCACCTCTGTTGTCTTCCATGGATGTCCATGCCTTTTTTACGTTGCTGAGCTCACCAGTGCATTCTTCTTTCCTCAAAATGTACCAAACTGTTGATTTGGCCACTCCTAATGTTGCTGCTATCTCTCTGATGGATTTGGTTCATTTTTGAAGCCTTACAATGGCCTGTTTCACTTGCATGGACAGCTCCTTTGAATGCATGATGTAGGTTCACAGCAATAGTTTCCAAATGCAAATATCACACTTAGAATCAATTCCAGACCTTTTACCTGCTTAATTTATGAAGAAATAACGAAAGAGCCCACACCTGGCCACGAAACAGCTTTTGATTCAATTGTCCAATTACTTTTGAAAAAAGGGGGGGGGGTGGCTACTCTTAAGAGCTGTAATTCCTAAACCCTTTCTCCAATTTGGATGTTCATACAGTATCTCACGGAAGTGATTATACCCCTCACATTTTTGTAAATATTTTATTCTCTCTTTTCATGTGACAACACTGAAGAAATGACACTTTGCTACAATGTAAAGTAGTGAGTGTACAGCTTGTATAACAGTGTAAAGTTGCTGTCCCCTCAAAATAACTCAACACACAGCCATTAATTTCTAAACTGCTGGCAACAAAAGTGAGTACACCTCTAAGTGCAAATGTCCAAAGTGGGCCCTATTAGCCATTTTCCCTCCCCAGTGTCATGTGATTTGTTCCTGTTACAAGATCTCAGGTGTGAATGGGGAGCAGGTGTGTTAAATTTGGTGTTATTGCTCTCACTCTCTCATACTGGTCACTGGAAGTTCAACATGGAACCTCACGGCAAAGAACTCTCTAAGGATCTGAAAAAAAAAAAAATTCCTGCTCTATATAAAGATGGCCTAGGTTATAAGAAGATTGCCAACACCCTGAAACTGAGCTGCTGCATGGTGGCCAAGACCATACAGCTGTTTAACAGGACAGGTTCCACTCAGAACAGGCCTCGCCATGGTCGACCAAAGAAGTTGAGTGCACATGCTCAGCATCATATCCAGAGGTTGTCTTTGAGAAATAGACGTATGAGTGCTGCCAGCATTGCTGCAGAGGTTGAAGGGGTGGGGGGGTCAGCCTGTCAGTGCTCACACCATACGCCGCACCCTGCATCAAATTGATCTGAAGCAAGCCTCTTCTAAAGATGATGAACAAGAAAGCCCCAAACAGTTTGTGGAAGACAAGCAGACTAAGGAAATGGATTACTGGAACCGTTTCCTGTGGTCTGATGAGACCAAGATAAACTTATTTGGTTCAGATGGTGTCAAGCGTGTGTGGCAGAAACCACGTGAGGGTACAAAGACAATTGTGTCTTGCCTACAGTCAAGCATGGTGGTGGGAGTGTCATGGTCTGGGGCTGCACGAGTGCTGCCGGCACTGAGGAGCTACAGTTCATTGACGGAACCATAAATGCCAACATGTACTGTGACATAAGCACAGCATGACCCTCTCCCTTCGGAGATTGGGCCGCAGGGCAGTTTCTCAACATAACGACCCCAAACACACCTCCAAGACGACCACTGCCTTGCTAAAGAGGCTGAGGGTAAAGGTGGGGCCCAATTTGGACATTTTCACTTAGGGGTGTACTCACTTTTGTTGCCAGAGGTTGAGATATTAATGGCTGTGTGTTGAGTTATTTTGAGGGGACAGCAAATTTACACTGTTATACAAGCTGTACACTCACTACTTTACATTGTAGCAAAGTGTCATTTATTCAGTGCTCAAAAGTTTGCATACTCTGGCAGAAATCACAAAATATTGGTGTTGATATTGAAAATATGACTGATTACACAGGTCTGCAAAATTTTTTTCAAGAGCTGTTTTGGTTATTCCACATAATCTTTATGTTTTTTGGTGCGCTGAATCCGAAAATTACCTCCATTTTGTCATAGGATATCACGTTTCCTGACAATTTAGGTAACTATGTTAAATAAGGCAATACCTCAAAATAAATGGAAATAGACTTATAAAATTAAAGTTTTATTACAATTTTTTCATGAAAATCCTTTTTTGAACTGAAATGAGCTCACCTACACACACTATACTCGATTCTTCTTCCCTGTGAGGCTCCTCTTGGTGCATTTACACTTGTGAGTAGCATCTGGAATGTCTCTCTGAAGCATCCAACAGTAGTCTGCCATCATTGTAATGCTCCATTTTCCCTGGTATCTCCTTTCCATCTCTTTAATGTCTTGGTGGAATCGTTCACCTTGTTCCTCACTCACAGCTCCCAAATTTTCAGGAAAGTAGTCAAGGTGGGACTGGAGGAAATGCACTTTCAAACTCATCAGGCAACCTAAAGCTTGAAATGCTTTCAGCATTCGTCCGACGATCTTTTTGTAGTGAGGATGTTTGTTATTGCCTAAAAATTTCTGTACGACTTCTTTAAATGCAATCCACCCTTCTTTTTGAGGATCCGTCATGGTATTGACAAACTCTTGATCAACTATAAGCCTTCTAATGTCTGGTCCGACGAACACACCTTCCTAAAGTTTTTCCTCTGACAGGCCTGGAAACTTGGTGACCAAGTATTTGAAGCATTCTTCATCTCTTGGAAGTGATTTTATGAATTTCATCAATCCCAATTTTATGTGGAGAGGTGGTAGAAGAACTTTATGGGAAGGTACCAAAGTTTCTCGGAGGACATTTTTTTCACCGACTGTTAGCACCCTCGGCTGCCAACTCTTCTTGGTCCAGTGATTTTGTCGGTCTCGACTGTCCCATAGACACAGAAAACAAGGGTATTTGGTATACCCAGCTTGTTGCCCGAGCAGCATGCACAAGACCTTCAAGTCCCCACACACTTGCCAACCATGGTCTTCATATTTAAGTTTAAGTTTAACCAATTCCAAGTTCTCGTAGGTTTCCTTCAAGTGTACGGAATGAGCTACAGGTATGAAAGCGTAAAAACCACCGTTGTGAAGTAAAACTGCTTTGAGACTTCTTTTTGAAGAATCTATAAAAAAACGACATTGCTCTGAATCATATTGGATTTTAAATTGACCCATCAGACCTTCGACATCAATGCAATAAACCAACTTGTCCTCCTGGGAGAAGTAAGGAACTCCTTTTCACGATGTCTGAACCATGAAGATGACACTCCTGGCAACAATAAATTCCTGCTTTTCAGCCTTGATCTGAGTAACTCAGCGGCATCTTTGGGAAGATTCAAGTCTCTTACCAAATCATTCATCTCCTCCTGAGAAAATAATTTTGGTCTTGTATCATCTTCAAAGTCAGAACTTGATTCGTCATCTGGTTCAGGTATGACGTCACCTTCATTGGAGCTAGATATCTCTTCCAAGGTAGCAGGGGGCTTGGGTACTGGTATATCTGTGCCATGAGGGATGGGACGAATTGCTGAGTAAAGATTGGGGTATGAAATGGAATGCTTCCATTTGGAATTAAACCCTTTCACATCGCATGGACAAAAGTAACAGTCGTCACTATGGTATTTTTGCTCTCGCCATACCATAGAAATCCCATTTCGGAGGTCCTCAACACACCGTTTGCACACTTTATGAGGTGCCCAAACTTTATCTTGATCTCCAATTTTTAGTCCAAAGTATGCAAAGTATACTTTTTTCACAAAGTCTGTAATATTCTGCTGTTGCTTCAACACTGTATATTCACCACAGATGAAACAGAAACTGTCTGGCGAATTAATACACTTTCGCGGAGCCATAACATAACGGTTGAAGAATGACGAGCTAACACGAACTGCGATGAAAAAGTGTGAACAGCCTAGAGCCAAGAACCTGATAATGATTCGTGCACAAGTGTGGACTGCAGGAGAGAGCAGCTCTGTGTCTGTACAGGAGACCTTACAGTGCTGGCCACACCCCCCTGCACTGACTTGAGCTGCTGCTATCTGCCCTGTATCTCCCTCCCACTGGATTCTTCAGGAAGGATTAACCCCTTCTACCATTAGAAGCACAGACTCAGGACTGAGGCTTACACATACAGCATGCTGCTGAGTATCCCAGTAGTCAGACATGTAACTCAGAGCAGCACTTGTATTCACCCCCTTTGCAGGGGGGAGGGGCAGAGATTGTTTACCTTCAAATAACAACAAAGGGCCAGAAGAGATCTAGGGAAATGAGGAAATAAATTTTTTTTCCCTAAAACTTGCTTAGCTTACGTATATTTTGCGGACCTTCAGATTTACAGTGCTATTTTTTTTTTACATAACTCGGACAACCCCTTTAAGGTTTTTTTGGCATTTTATATCTTAAATGCACTTATGTGAATTAATTAATAGCAATTTGGACTTTAAATTTGGTTAAAAACCCATAATATAAAAAAATACCAAAAATTAAAAAAATTTGATAAATTTGAAGACAATTTTGCATTTTGTGGCAAATCATGACGTCTAGGAGTTTTTTCAATATTTTGTTTTCAACACACCAAAATACATAGAAATTATATGAAAATAATCAAGTAGCTTTTTAGTCGCAGACCTGTGTTATGCCAAAAAAAAAACCTGTCTTAATTAAGGAGAATTAACATATGAAGCCTTTAAATTGTTTGGCTCCTTATTAAATCATAATAAGAGAAATCGCCCAAATGGACCTGATAAAAAGTTTACATACCTTGGAATGTTTGGCCTTGGTACAGTCACACAAGGTGCACACAGGTCAAAATTAAAGGCTAATTTCCCACATCTGTGGCTTTTTAAATTGCAATTAGTGTGTGTATAAATAGTCAATGAGTTTGTTAGCTCACTTAGATGCAATGAGCAGGCTAGATACTGAGCCATGGGGAGCAGAAAAGAACTGTCAAAAGACCTGTGTAACAAGATAATGGAAGTTTATAAAGATGGAAAAGGATATAAAAAGATATCCAAAGCCTTGAATATGCCTGTCAGTACTGTTCAATTATTTATTAAGAAGTGGAAAATTTTGGGATTTCTTGATACCAAGCCAAGGTCAGGTAGACCAAGAAAGACTGCAGCCACAACTGGCATAAGAATTGTTCGGGATACAAAGAAAAACCCACAAGTAACCTCAAAGAAATACAGGCTGCTCTGGAAAAAGATGGAGTGGCTGTTTCAAGGAGCACAATACAAAAATACTTAAAACAAAAATGAGCCGCATGGTTGAGTTGTCATAAAAAAGCCTTCACTGCGCCAATGCCACAAAAAATGCCCAGTTACAATATGCCTGACAACACCTTGACACGCATCACAGCTTCTAGCACACTGTAATCTGGAGTGATCACACAAAAATAAGAGCTTTATGGTCACAACCAGATGTTCTATGTTTGGAGGGGTCAACAAGGCCTATAGCGACATGAATACCATTCCCCACTGGGAAGCATGGTGGTGGCTCTCTGATTTTTTGGGAGTGTGTAAGCTCTAAAGACACTGGCAATCTTGTGAAAATTGATGGCAAGATGAATGCAGAATGTTATCAGAAAATACTGGTAGGCAATTGCATTCCGCACGACAGCTGTGCATGGGACGCTCTTTGACTTTACAGCACGACACTGATCTTAAGCGCAAGGCCAAATTGACCCTCCAGTGGTTACCTCAGAAAAAGATGACGGTTTTGGAGTGGCCATCACAGTCGCCTGACCTTAATGTCATCGAGCACTCTGGGGAGATCTCAAATGGGCAGTTCATGCAAGACAACCAAAGACTTTGGATGACCTGGAGGCATTTTGTCAAGATGAATGGGCAGCTATATCACGTGCAAGAATTTGGGGCCTCATTACAACTATTACAAAAGATTACATGCTGTCATTGATACTAAAGGGGGCAACACACAGTATTAAGAACTAAGGGTATGAGCACTTTTGAAGATGGGCCATTTCATTTGTTAACTTGTCATGTTTTCTTTTATGATTGTGCCATTCTGTTATGACCTACAGTTAAAAATTGTACATACTGTACTGTATATTACCAATTCTCCAAGGGAATGCAAACTTTTGAGCAAAACAGTAGCTTTATTAAAGGTAGAAATGACAGTCTTTTAAGACCTTGGTTTCTACAGCCATGCTGTTAAAGCCAGCGATTGAGAAGCATGGTGGAACAGAGAGCCCTTATTTCAGGAAGTCAGGCCTATTAAGAAGAGATCAAGGCTTGTCTTCCAAGAGTCTGTATATGTCTGTGTACAAAGCTCTCCTGGGCAAAATTTGGAGTCAATAGAATCACCAGAACCTGTTCTTACTATATCTTGTGCAGTAGTCAAAGACGTCTTACTGGAAAGAATGCATAAACCAGCCCAAATGTGTATTAAGGAATTGCCAGTGCACCAACAGCAAGAGTCAGGGGATCCCAGGACCTGGCCACAAACCTATATACATTTTGTTCAATCTGGAGGCCATGATGTCCACATCTGGTGCAAACTATTTCTGACAAAGAATGAGGAAGCTTTCCAGGTAGGGGAACTAGTCAGCGTGACAATTTTACACTCCCAGTATTTAGATAGCAGAGCATTGTAATGTGATTCTATGCCCAGGAGAAAATCAGGTTTCTTTCCTACAGAGCTGCCCGACTTCAAGTACCCCATTGGTGGATTATGTAGGCCACGGCTTTTCCAACTGCACCCTTACTGGGTCACTAAGTAGGGTAAGGGTGAAGTGTAAGATAGTCTTATGGTTCTCAATTGCAGAATGTTGAAGGGGAGCATTGACTCCTTTGGGGACTAGGCTCCCTGGACAATCAGGGAATTGTATATCCCATCCCAGACCATCAGGTATGTGTCTGTTATTACCAATTTCTGGGTTAGAGGGAAGGAATATTTCATGGTGAGTTGAAAATCCTCCATGTCACAGAGACTTTTTTTTTTTTTTTAACAGTTGCCGTCAGAGAGACTTTTAGGCAGGCCATAGAAGGGCCGTTTATCAGCCGATAAACGAAAAATTGGTCGGCCCCGTTGCTGATGCTGCCACCCATGTCCATGAAAAACGGCCATTTTTTGCGGATTTTCCAGCATGACCGATAAAAATAAATGAGGAGATCCGTGAAAAACGGCCGATGGGCTGGCCCATCATGTGGACAAAAATTTGGCCGATAAACAACCAGTCTATGGCCTGCATAACCTGGGTGTACTGGTGTAGACCAAAGTCCAAATGGCAGGGTGACTGTCAGGAAAGGCCTGCCCATAGTGCAGGTGAAGTTCCATGGCACACAAATATGCGCAGAGTCCTTAAGAGCCGAACAGATGTGCAGGCACTGGACATAGGCACTCGCGCATATGGCCGCACGCCTGTCACTAATGCTGGCGCCAAAAAGGCTATTTAAACTGGCTGCAGTAGTTGTCCCATTGCCGTATGGTCTTATCCCTGCTCGTGTTCCCGGATTTCTGTGATTGTCTCCTGATATCGAACCAGGTTGTTCCTGATCTCCGCTTGATCGCTACCTGCCCTGACCTCTGGCTTGTCTTGGATTATTCTTCTGTCTCCGCTCCTGATTGATCTTCCATTGCTGACCTGGCCTGTGACCTGCCTGACCAATACCGAACCCATACCCGAGCAATATTTATGGACCTGACTGACCAATACCCGAGCCTGATCTGCCTGACCAATACCGAACCCAGCTCGCCTGACCCTGCATCCTCAGCACGCTGCTTTCAAGTATCCATCCATCCAGCACGGCTACATCAGAACCCTGCTCCTTGCCTACAACTCATCAGCTATTACTGGACTGATCGCAGGCACTCATACCCCTGCGACCACTGTCCCACCATCAGCGGTCCTTGAGCCGGAGTTGTACGGGAGGCCTGCCTCTTCACGTCAGGCTCACTATCCAGGTACGTGACAGTGACAAACTGAAAGCGTTGGTCTCCTACAGCAGAGCCTAGAAAGTGGTATGTGGGAAATATTGCAATATGAAGATCATTTTGGATTTTCACTGGTGCCAGAAATTCTCCTAATTGGAGAGAAGTAGCAGATCTTGCAGACCCCATGCAGAATGAGGCGAGAAGCAGATATCAGTCAGTTTAAGTTTTTTGGTCCAAAATGGGGTGAATGCTTCCTTTCAACTTCAGAACTGTGAACAGGTTTGAAAAAAACCCTCTGAACCATTCCTCTGCAGGAACTGGGATTACCACGCCTTATGTCTGAATTTGACCTCAGGAAGTCCACAAGTCTGGCTTTCTTTGATGTGAAAATCCCCAATTGGAAGTGAGGAATAAAAAAAGAGAGCAGGGATAGAAGTTATATTTTGTAGGCCCCAGAAATTACAGATTGGACCCAGAGGTCCAGGATGTCTCTGATTCCTATTGGCACAAGTGCCAACAGACATCTCCTAACTCTGGAGAGTGAGGGTGATGCTTCATTGTAAAGAGGGCTTTTGGGGTCCAAGACTTGCAATAAATGACCAAAGTTCAGCTAATGTTCTGGAGTCTCTCTTTTTAAAATGGGCTCTGTGGCAAATGGCTAAAGAATGGTGTTATACTCAGCACAACACTAATTGCCAGGATATTCTATTGTATCGTAGTAACAAAAATTGTATAAAACATGGAGGGACATATCATGTTTCCACTGCATGGCTGAAGATTACAACCCCGGCTTTTTCTTATAAATATAGACTGTATAATAACTGGCAACACAAAGAATAGCAGCTTGAAAAAGATGAGCACTCACAAATCATCTATTAGATGTTTCTCTGCTACATTAAATACATAAAATGTAATAGCATAAATAATTGTAAGGCTCACAAGCTGCTTTGGCTGGTATTGGTAAAGTTCATATTTCTCAATGCTAGTAATTGTTTTGTTTGTTTGCTAACATACCAGATTTGCTTTAATAGGAGGCACAGCCCCACTTCACACTGCGGCAGAGAAAAGAAAAGATTCAATCTGAGGGAATATATTAAATTGAGCGCTTTTTATGAGTCCTAAGGGATCACGCAGGAAATTTATTTATGTAATATATAATATACAGAGACCTGAGAGATTTAGATCTTCTTCCAAGCTTGGAAAGGCACAAGAGAAGAGACTGCTTCATAATCCTTTCTGCAGGTTAATGCTTTTGAATACAATACTAACAGCTATTCAGGTGAGGTCATCAGCAGTTAAAGCCGTGTCACAAACTAATACATAAAAATGGTTTTAATATGTCAATGTTTACAAGTGTCACTGAAAAGATATGCATTATCACAACCTCTGATTAAAGGTTTACTAAAGCTGTAATATCTTTAAAAGGATAAGTCTGTAAAGGTCTAGGTATATATGAAGACTTAGGAGAAACAGCTAAAATCCTGCTCAAGCAAAGGCTAGAAAGGGATATACAGTATATCTACATCTTCCATCAATATTAAAGTATACTGAAATGCAGAATGGTAACAGAAAGTTACAGATATACACAAAATGATTTTAAAATATGTTCAACCTCTATTTGGGGCCACAATTTAACAATCTATTAAAGGTGTTGGAATCAACCTATAAATTAGCAGATACCAATTACCTACTACCACTGCATGGTACCTGTAATTTCAATTGGGGAGTAACACAGGAGCAAAAAGTTGGAAACACTAGTCAGCCCATAACAGGAAGTACCTGAATAAGGACCTTGACACCCAACTGAGCTCATGTGTTGCCAACTCTGTTACATGTTCAACAGCTGTCACTATTAACAATCCACACTGAGTAATGTCATACAGACATCACCCAAGTGCATGTAGACAGTGGGTAGCTGCAAAAAGAAGATCGTCAGTACTGAGGAGATAAACACTGAGATGCAAGAAAGAATGAAAAAGATTAAACAAAAAGGTTATAGTTTATGATACACAGTGCTATTATGAAACTGTCTCTCAGTATACATATAGTTTTAATATTCATTATGATTCATTTAAGTGTGTGAAAACGCATGTGCAAACCAAGTTACTGGAATAAAATCATGCTTGCTGCTTCCCTTCTGAGATTGAGTTAGTTTTTTTTTTTACACCAAAGGTATGGACACAAAAATTATAGTTCTGGTCTACCCTTGCACACAATCATGGATTTGAAGACAAGAAGCATGTAACAGCTTAGGTATCTAATTTACCAAGTATCAGAAAAGTCTGACGACTGTCATCACATATTTCAGAAGGAGTCAGAAAGAGTAACAGTTCTTCCTATATTAGAGTACATGCCATCAATGTCTAAATGCCTAATATAGTAATTCTATAAGTTATTGAATACTCACGTTTCCATAATCAATGTAAAATACATGAATCTTCGAAGGTGATTCCACCCTTTCTACACGGGCTCTGTACCTATGGTAAGAGTAAACACAATAAAAAAAAAAACATCAGGGAGTTTTTTTTTTTTTGCAAAAGCAATCCTGCTCTCCTGTTCACTTGATTCAGCCCATTCCACTGTTCATGGTAACCTACTAGTAACTGTTAAACATCATCTATTTTGTTAATTCATAAAAACAATTTCATATAATTTAATGATTTGTACCAAAATGCCAAACATCTGTTTCATTATCACTACTAGTTTAACCACACTGCAGCAACTATCCCACCCGCTTAGCGCAACACAAGGCCTGCCATGTCCAGGACAGGGATCACTGCCTATTGGGCACCATTGCTGGAATGCTCTCTGCATTCATGCACCTGACACTATACTGAAGCAGAGGGGAAAGCAGGATGTCAGGTTCTAGAATGCCCTCTGCTTTCCTTCACCCAGCACACTAATGAAGCCAATAATATTAGGTGCAGTGATCTGTGCTCCACCAACAGAAGCATAATCTAGCCCTTACAGCAAAGGGAGAATAGCAGTTGATCTGGAAATCCTGCCATTAGTCACCAATGTGGGTTGGAGGTTAAATAGAACTGAGGGAGCTGTGGCAGGCCCTCATCAAGAGTGCCAACTATGTTCGCCCATTCCAGCTAGTGCCTCCATTCATAGAAGCTGCACTATGGGGGAGGGGGTCAGTCATCTGCCCTTCCATAATTCATTGATCCTGTTTCATTCATGGAAGCTGTAGTATGGCTCATATTAAAGGAGGAGCTGGGCAGAAAGGGCAGGGCATATTCAGTTATGCTTGAGTGTTTTTTTTTAGTTCACTTAGAAGCAGTGCTGTTAACCCCACTCCCCTGCATAGTCCATGGCAGTTCTGTTAAAACCTGACAAACATTTCTAGTGACCACCTATGAAGAAGGTTTGAAATAGCACAGTCACCAATTCTGGGAGTTATTATTGTCGTCACTGACACCAATGCTGGGGGTTAATATTATTGTAACCACAGACACCAATTCTGGGAATTGTTATTATGACCATTTACACCAATGTAAGGGGGTGTAATTGTTGCAGCCATTGAAACCAATGCAAGGGGTTATTATTGATGTAACTAACACCAATGCAGTGTTTTCTTTTTATTGCTGGCACTGACACCAATACGGGGGATATAATTGCTGCCACTGAAATTAATGCAGGGAGTTGTCATAGCATCCACTGACACCAATGCTGGGGGGGTCAATATAGCCTCCTCTGACACCAATGCTGGGTATTAATATTGCTGCCATGGATGCAAATGTTGGGCCTTGATACGTTAGAGGGCGCTATACTAAAAAAGAAACAAAAAACTAAGACTTGTCAAATAAGTGCTCATATACATCAATAATAATAAATAAATATTAACACATATTAACATACAGGTAATACAAGTGTTCATAAATTCCCATGGATCAAAAGTCCTCTGCACATATAAATGTCTTCACTAATCTTATATTCCACCTCCATCAGATGTGGTGAAACTATGCCACCAAAACTGTGCTCATGCTTTAGGATACTCCACCACTTGCACCAAGGTAGGAAATCTGTATCCTATTAAGGCCCCTCCATTTTAGATGCAATACTCTGCAGAATTTCTGTCTGTCTGCTTGTAGTTCTCAATGGAACTGCCACAGCGCTGTGGAGCGCCATGGTAGTTCAATTAATCTTCCTGTCAGTATATCTGCTTGCCCGTACATGCAAGCAGATATATTGACAGGTCTACAGGAGACCTGCATGGTGCCAGCAATCTGCTAATCGCCAGTGCAATGCTTTATAGGCTCCTGCAACCAAAAATAATAAATGTACTTTTTTTTTACCTGCATTTATTATATTTGATGAAAAGGTGAACTTATCCTTTAAAGGAGGTAATTTTGGTCTAGGGATTGATTCATTCTCATGAGCACAGTTTTGGTGGTATAGTTTCATTGCATCTGGTGGAGGTGGAATATAAGATGATTAGTGAAGAAATTTATATGGAAGAGGTCTTTTGATACATGGGAATTTATGAACACTTGTATTACCTGTGTTTTGATATATGTTATTTTTTATTATTATTGATTGAGGTATATACGCACTTATTTGCCAAGTCTTAGCTTATTTAGTATAGCGCCCCCTAAAGAGTTTTTTTTAATCACTGCACTGGAGTGTAATTTTATTATAATACATGCACAGAGATGCAGCTTACAAATTAAATTCATTTGTTGGCACAAAGATATTTATAAAAAAAAAAAAAAAACTTGCTGGCGTGCAGTCACAATTTAATATAAATGTTTGGCCTTATTTTACTTCTGCTTTCTCCTTGTCGTGCATAAAAAAAATACAGCAAGACTTAAATTTAAGGTACAAAAAACTATCTGTGGTGCCCTTTGGAAGTGTCAGGGGCAATTCTAATTTTCAAGTTGACCACCATGGCCCTAAACCTATTTGGTTCCCAGGGACCAAAAGATGTCAATTCAAGTTTGGCAGACATTGGCGGTCATTTCTGCATTCTGCACCAGCCAAGTCACTGTACATGCAATCACTTTCCCTCTCCCCTCAGTAAAGGGTAGGGGCGCATTATAGCACTAGGTGCAAGCAAAATCACCCTTGGCCGTCATATCTGGATATATTGGTGGGGATCCACATAATAGCCTGAAGGTGGAAAACCATGTTAAACAATCAAATTCTGTTGGTTTAGATCCCCCCCCCCCCCACATAAAGCTTTAAACAGAAAAATGTAGAAGCTAGCTTGCATACATGCTGCGTAACATGTCCTAAGGGTATAATATTGCGCTGCTAATTAATAGATTGATGTATGCTGTTTAAAGCCAATATACTAAACAACAGCTATAATTAGAGAACAGATATGTCTGGGAATTTGATGTTCCCTTTTAAAAGACATTTAAATCTGAGGGAAAAAAAAAACTCTGAAGCAACACGCGTGTCCTCGTTTATCAGCCTGTCTGCTGGTGCTTAATGAGAACAAGCAAATGCTTGTCAGGAAGGCTTTCTCCATCCATTTTGCTCAACGGGGCAGAGGTTCTCACCAGCTCTTTGTGGACTACCAGGAGGTGTACTTTAAAAAAAAAAAAAAAAAAAAAAAAAAAAAAAAAAAAAAAAAAAAAACAGCCTTGCATTACTCAAGACCAGACATTAATTTTTGTAAGAAATGGAGGCTTTCCAAACATCTGGGAGGATTCTCAACATATGGACAGTGCAGCTAACCATACATGGTATAGCTTGTCTTTCTTTCAGCCAACAGGTTGAATTAAAAAATGGGGCTGATTCCCCCATCCACACATTCGAGGTGGACAAGGGAATCCTTTCAGCTGAGCTATTGTATTCGGACTCCCCCGCTGTCAGAATACACAGATCAGCATTGCAGTCGCTGATCAAGAACCTTTTAAATGACAAGGCAGTTGAACACAAGTCATTCAGTGGAAAGGTTTTATTCACGAAAATGGAAGTAAAACAATTTCTAACACTAGTTAAGTATCCCTTTACATGTATTTTTCGTGGTACTCTCTACTGAGTGCTATGTACGTAATCATTTCCCACGGAGGAGTATCAAAGGAGTAACACTGCTGACTGCCTTTTGCCTGTTATGTTTACCCTCTGGCTTCAATACTGTCACTGTCCCATAAAGACTATGCAGACGATCAAGAAAGAGTAACACCGTACTTGTCATTTTCCTATATAACTACAAATATTAAAGCAAGGTGGTGTGGTGAGCATCACAGCCAGGCAACTAGCATTTGAAGGAGGAGATTTTCTTAGAGTGGGCTACCTAATACTCAAATTAGTACATACTGTAGGAAAAAAAATTATGTGGCAACAGCTTACATCATTATCAGCAGTAAGAAACAGATGTCAGTTGCAGTGTCAGCGTGGGAATATACAGAATTTACAAAAGATTCTGTAAATACCCATGATACATACATGTTTAGCATAATTAATTTTGTAAAATACATTCAATATTTGAATCCAGGATTCTTATGAAACTAGGGACTTTCAAGATACAGTCCTAATTAAAAAAAAAAACCATTTAATTATTATTTATTATTTTTAAGCAGTTACGACGATTCTGATTAAGATGGTACTTTGAATATAGGATTCCAAACAAAAATATGGACTTTCATAAGATAAAGCTTTGTTTGGGATGCTGGTACAGAGGAACAGTCTCACTTTAATGTGATCCATATCGCTATTTTGTATGGCATCTATGTTAATGTGAACATTACATTAGCTACATATAATGTTCTTTAACGCAGCTATATTTTTGTGCTCTACAGAATATTAATTCAAAAACGCAAATATAATCAATCTAATATGTAAAGTATTTTGAAATGTTTCTTAAATATATCAAAGCATGTGTGATATAAAAAGTGGTAAGCCAAACATTAAGTTGACACACATAGTTTTGCTTTAACCCCTGTTTTATCACCTTTCACTGAAATGAGGCCTAAAAAGCAGTCAGTCCTGTCTAAATTACGGTCTCATTATGCCCTGGAATCCTTGGCAGCATCCATTAGGTAATCATATAGTATTAAAGCATTCAATAGGGGTGATAGGAAGTATAAAATAATTCTATACCTGGATGAGACATTGCTATTTTTAGGTGATACTGATCAGTCTCTGCAGTCCTTATTGTCGCTGATTACGGAGATTGGAGGACTTCTCTAGTTTTGTGAATAATTGGGACAAATCAGTCTTACTCTTGCTAGATATGCCCATGATGTCCCTTCCATCCAGGGCCCAACAAATTAAAATAGTCTTCTCCTAACTAGGCATGACTAATCAAATTTTGTTAAAAATAATCTGGTTCCCATTCTTACCTCATTTAAACAGAAAAGCTAGTGCGGTGTTAATCTTCCCTTAAAGTGCTACTAAACCCAGGACCCTGCTTTCACTATATTTGGTCTCCTACAGTACACAGAACATGGAAATGCAATTATTTTAGTAAATTTAAACTGCTAAATACCTTTTCTCATCATTAGTCTTGTGACTTCTATCAGTGTTCAGCAGAGCACTGGTTAAAGCTTGTAAGAGGAGTTTTCATTCTCCAGTGATTGTCATAAGAGGCTGCAGGACCCTTGACCCTCTGTCTGGACAGTGCTGAACAGCCCTGTGCTGATCACATGCACTCTCTCAAGAAAAATAAAACTCTCTAGTAATGCACACCAAACTGAGCATGTGCAGCTTGCCCCAAAGGCTCTGTTCAACAGCAGATGAATTGGGGACAGTAGAAGGGGAGGATCAGAGAAGACAGGATCAAATATCCTTTTTACACAATATGAATTAACCCCTTAGGTTCCACAGTAAATACAACAAGCATGTTTTACTGCATATACAGTAGTGGGCAGGGTCAATCTTTTAAAAATGATCTGGAGCCAACAAATGCTTCATATTTTACACAACTTGTCAATCTGGGTGCCTCAGCCTTGGTATAGAAGGATTGATTCCATTTACAGATATCTCATTTGGAAGGGAAGGAACATGCATAATTAACTGACCATGCTGTAGTTACCGAAGAATAGGGAAGGATTAGCTATAGCTATACAAAGTTTTATTTTTTTAGTCTTCCCAGCTCCAACATCTTGCAAGATAGGGGATAATATGTAAGGTATTTTATTACAGTGTTGGGTATGAAGCATATTCCCTCGCGATATCCAACTCTGATGCTTCATAAAAAGCCCTGGCTAGAAATCAAGCGCCTTATGCAATATGATGACATTAAAATCAATACACCATTATGGCATAATCCCACACTAGTTTAGCTAGATAAATTGGAAGGGTTTGAATGATGGTACTTAGCCAGGATACATTATGTCCGCCAACTGTACTCCCAAGGCGTATTGAAATCCTTCCAGTATTTGCAACAAGAATTTCAGTTGCCTAACCATAGATTTTATCAATATTTTCAATTGTGTCCTTTCTGTACAGGCCAAATTGACCAGTTTGACACCCAGTTCATGTCAATTGATAAACATAATTGATTCTGCGGAGGTTCAGGCTTGATTCACATCTGTGCGGGTGGTGACGCTGGGGGACCCGCTCAAATACCTATAGCCGTATCACCCACACAGAGGAATATGGGACCCATGGGCGGGTGCCATTAATTCTAATGGCACGCCGCCTGCACTGGAAATTGCAACCGTACTGGAAACCTCGGTTCCTGTCCGGGCTGCGATTTCCGAAGAAGTGCAGGGACTTCTTCCCTGCATGTCCTGGGGCATGGGAATAAATTTAAATGAATGGGCTCTCATGCCCGCGCAAATCGCGACCCACAAAGCTGCACATATGACCTTAGACAAGACTCATATCTGTACTCTTCTCTTCAGCAAGGAATGATTGATTCCCTTGCATTACCCTGCAGGAGAGATCACAGATGAAAACTGGCAGAGGGTACTGGGGAAAGTGGCCATAGTCTCTGTCACCTACACAGTGGCTAACACTTTGTAACACTAACTTTGTATAATCCATATAGGCTAACACAACTTTGTATAATCCATAGAGTGTAACGAAACCCCCAGAAACTTTTCCACTGGCATTAGAGAGACAGCTATGATTGCCCCAGATGTTCCACTGGTCCCACTGATTTGCTACATGTGCTATGGTGGTGCTCCATGCTTTTCATTATTGGGAGAATGTAACTGCCACTATTAATAAGGTTTACAATGTTTTTATCACCCGAGATACACTAGTGTGTCTACTTGACGCTTTAGAATTCTTCCTCCCAAAGATTTTTTTCCCCTGTCTCTAGACTGCTTTTTGCAGCTTGCAAATTTATCTCCACAAAATGGATCTTCTAGCACCCTCTTACTACAGTGAAATGGTGTAATCACATTAATGCTATTATCCCTAGAGAGGAATAGATTTGCCAAACCATTGGATGCCTGTGGAAGTTTAATAATAGCAGTGCTTATTCCCAGGGTAAATTCTGAAACTAAGGATGGGAGGACCTACCACACAAGCACATAGCATAGACGTATCCATGCTTAGAGGATGGCACAGAAGGTAGAGCTGGTATCGATGTGGATAATACACTGCGGAGAGCAAAGGTTCTTAGATTTGTGTGTTAAATACATATTTATAAAGTATCAACTAGCAAATAGCAATATACTTCTGGATGTATGTGTATACAGAATCGTTTATTTGCCTTCTACTGAACTTTGATAAATACATGTTCATGATGCTTCTTTGTGCTGTGTGTTCTGGATATGCACAAACTCTGATTTGGGAGTGGAGTACATGTACACGGTATCAATTTTATGTTACCATGTTTTATATCTGGAGGTTGCGGACACAATCTTAGTGGATGGATTGTTTTTTGTTTAATTTGTAAAATTCAATAAAAACCTACTGTTTGCACCAGACATCCAAAAATGGCCAGCAGAAGACCTGCCTGCTTTTAAATTCCCCTGTACATAACAGGATGTTTTAGTACACTTCACAAGAATAGGGTCCAACCCATATCTCACACATTTAATAATTATTATCTAACTGGCTAGATATTTGTTATAATTGTAAAGCTTCCAAGGGCAGATTGATCACTGGCCTTATAATCTAGTTTAATGGGCTTGTATTTTGTGTGTTATAAAGAGATGATATACTAATGCAGTCAACAAGGAACATATGTATGTCTTAGGGGAGCACCGATAGTGCATCTCTCATCTATCTTGCACTGCTGAGCTAGAATGTGCAGGGTTAATGGACTGACCTTCCTCATTATTAATGACAAATTGTTTCTATGACTCTAAAGAAAGTATGAATACAGCAACAGAGGAAGGTAATCTCTACATTACAAACTTAATCATGATGTCTGAACATGCAGGTGTATTTTTATTTAAAAGTTCAATGTCTTTGCTAAACAGGATGTAATTCATTTAGCATTGACAATTTACAGCACCATAAAAATGAATGCTTGTGTGATTTCACATTTCTTACCATTCTCCATCCACATATTTGGCGATGCAGTAATCTCCACGGCGTGGTGAGAATGACCCTTCCAAAGGAGGATTGCTGGCAATTTCACTCCTCATACTTTCCATGAGCTTTTCAAGCTGTGTACCTAGAGAGAAAATGGATACATTAACTATGTAAACTGAAATCATATACAACTGAAAGAAAAATAAATATGGACATCTCTCTTTGAATTTGCATTGGTGATGGCTCATACAGAATGCAGAAAAAGTGAAGTGCGACAGTTATGCCAGAAGGGTCAAGGGATGTTTTTAAAATATATTTTCAAAGAGCACCAGTTGTATAAGCTACTGTGCAGTGTGATGCTTCAGCCTTTAATAAGGCCATCAAGTCTGGAAGGCACTGCGAGGCTCAAAACATATTAACAAAACATTAAGCCAAAGGCTTTATAATATCAAACAATTTCAGGGAAGAAAATTGCTCCTTGAAGCTACGACTATAGAAAATGGCAGCTCATGCCACAGCAGGAAAACTAATAGAACATATGTAATGATATGCATATTTAAGAATATAAAATATATATATTAAAAAAAAAAAAAAAAAGATTGTAAGAGTGCAATCCAAAAACAAGAACACACAGTGAGGTTGATTTACCAAAATCAGACAGTGCAAAAATCTGGTACAGCTCTGCATAGAAACTAGTCAGCTTCCAGGTTTTTCTTTTGTCAAAGCTTAACTGAACAAGCTGAAGTTAGAAGTTGATTGGCTGCCATACACAGTTGCATCAGATTTTGCACTCTCCAGTTTTAGTAAATTAACCCCAGTGAGTCATGTTAGGAGCTAATAGCAAGTGTAAACACAATTTAACAACCCGACTGCCATTTTGGTATCTCGTGACATCACACAAGGATGGCATTTAATAGTCCTATACTTTATTTGGAACTAGGCATCTGACTTTACTGGTTCCATGTGTAAATTAGAGGTTTCAATACAAATTCATCAATATTTAGGTCAACACTTGGTTCATAATACTGATTACAATATGATTGCTTGAAATACATTTATTTCCAGAACATTTTGCTGATGTGGTTTACAAATCAAACCCATCATACCGAGAAAGGTTCAAGACAAAAGGGCTATGCAGCAAATTAAGGTATGCTTATTATTCTAGATTATATTTATTAAAGATTAAGATTCTTTATTATTGGCTTAAAATCCACGTTTATTACAACTGCTGCCAATTGGAACAACTCAACCAACTTTAAATTGAAAGAACTGAATAGATTAAGGCAACCAATCATGATTCATGATTAAGAGTTTCAAAGTTTCAACAGAAACTGTTGGAAGCAGGTTGACTTTGTACATTGTTTTTTGATTAACCACTTCCCGTCCAGCCCATGTACATTAACAGCCAGACGGGAGCAGTGCAGGAGCAGGTGGCCATTTATAAATGTCCTCCCGCTTGCCTGCGCGCACTCCGGACACAGCGGAACACCAATCGCTGTACGGGACCTTTGTGTGAGGTCCCGATCATGTGATCGCTGAGTGGCCAATCAGTGATCACATGAATAGTAGCAAGATATCACTTCTGACATCATTGCTTGCTACGTGTGAAATCTGTGAATGATCACAGAGGTCACATGGTACAAAGCTATTCACAACAGCCTTGTACCATGTGACAAGCTGTGACCAATCACAGCTCTCACAGTATTTCTCAATTGCTGCAAGAATGCAGCCAGAGCCACTATGGTGACACTGTACTGCTAGGGTGACAGTATGTTAAAAAAACAAATATAAAAAAATAAACAAAATTTTTTAAATTATAATTTTTGATTATAAACCAATGTGGGTTAATATTTTTTTACTTAAAAGATAACTGAATAAAGTTTGGCCAAGATTTATGAAAAAAGATTATTTATTTGCAAAATTTTATAAGAAAAACAATTTTTTCAAAATGTTGGGACTTTTTCATTTATATAGCAAAAAAATAATAAAAATCTCAGTGGTGAATAAATACCACCAAAATAAAGTTTTATCTGTCTCAAAAAAATGATAAAAAATTCATATGGGTACAGTGTTACACGACCGCGCAATTGTCATTCAAAGCATTGAAAGCTGAAAATTGACCTGGACAGGAAGGGGGTAAAAGTGTCCGGACTTGAAGTGGTTAAGGTTGTTGAAAAGCAACACAATTGAGTATATGGCATGACAGATAATATTTCAACCTACAACAGAGGAAGAAAAAGGATTATTAAGAACTCTTAGGGTATGCAGGAGCAAATTCTTTCTTTGGAAAAGGAAAAAAATTACTTTTTACATAGCGGTAGACTGGGATCTGAAGAACAAGCCAATGAACACTTAAAACTTCCAAAGGAAGCCTTCAATACTAAAATAAAAAGGTACTAGGTCATTGTTGAAGAGTTTCAGCTTTCACCTTTGACATTATGTCTTTTCTGCCTGGCATCTAACACAACAGTTATTCAAAGTGTTGTTTTACTTCATTGTGTCCTGTGTTAACTGTCCTTGTATTACCCTGAAACTAGGCATTCTTCATTGCCTTCCACCTGTCAAGCATTTCACCACCAGTGGCTAATTAAAGCTGGATATTGACTGCTCTCCATGACACAAGCTGCTGTGTTTATCATACAGTCTGTGGGTGTGCGGCTTAATGTGAGCACTGTCAGCATCACAGACTGAGCTCAGGTTCTTTACACAGAAAATGAATGCCTGCTCCTATTAACTCCTTTGTAGGGATTACAGCAGAACCACCAAGACTAAGGCAATCACATGTTTTGACAGCATTATATCCAGATACAGGAAGACTGGCGACTACAAGCCTGGACCCATCATTGCTTTGGCAGGGCACACCAAGAGGTAAATGTGCCATAATGTGTAAGTACACTGCAGATTTGCACATTATGACAACAGCCAACCCCACCCAGTGGCTAATCTCAGCAACATTGTTTTTGTGAAACTCTGTGCTTTCTTGCATACTAGGCAAAAGGGAGCACAGGCTCTGTACAATCTAAGAAACTGAGCTGCAAACCTTTCTAATTTCAGTGTAGTACACCGCTACATTTTATAGGGTTCCAAGTCATAACTCGTGATACAATATTAGATCAGAAAGATGTATGCTGTAGAATTTCTTGTATCAACTTTATTTACTGGTCCCTCAGTGGCTGCAAAGCTGTCCAGGTATGGAGGCAGCAAAGCAGCCCCCACACACATACCAGTCTGAAAAGCTGGGACGAGGTTTTTCTGCTCCCCCCCCATAAAACTGCATAGATTTACTTAAAAGGTTCCATTTCTTGCTGGTTCATTGAACATTTTAATGATCCTACAGTAAACCAGAAAATGTACTCAAAGATGCTTATTTTCTCAGACCATGAGGCAATACACAAGGTAACGGACCAGAAACAAAAATGCAGAACAGTAAAGTAAGATAAGGTGGAGGCCCTTATCACATACTTAAGCCTAGTTAGTGGTAACATTTTTTGAAGACAAAGGTTTAGTATGATGGGCAGGCAAGCAGCACTTTCAAGAAAAAAAAAAAAACTATGATGGCAAGAAAGGTTGTAGTTTTTTTTTCCCGTTAGTGGTAATCTTACCTAAAAAAGAAGTATGGGGTTTCCTTTTTTTGTTTTAAGTCACACTTACCTAGGTGGATGCAGTATCAGTCCAATGCTGCATCTGGCCCCTGCTGGCTCTAAGTATGAGAACTCCGCAATCACATGCTTGCTGAGTTCTCACAGCTGCTGTGAGCACTGGTGACTGTCAGTCACCCCCCCCCCCCCCAGTGCTCACTGGAGTGCTGGGCTGTGGAGGGGGAGGGAGTGGCTCTGGCTCTCAGTGGATCATTGAGAGGCTGAGTTGGAACTTGTAGGCTGCAGGGACTTGTAGGCACTCATTTACAGAACTCTGAATGAGTGACGTGTCCAAGTGGGCGGCGTCCCGCACGGCCAAATCTGACAGATAGTACAGGGAGACTTCTCCCCATACTATCTGTCAGAGGGAGGGGGGGTGGCAGGCGCTGCTGCGGTTATGGGAACATGTAACATGTTCCACCCTAAAAATGGGTCACGTCATTCATTCACAGACTTTCATGAATGAACTGCATGTGCCTTAGTGGCTGTGGGTTTGTAGTTTTCAATGAACTACCATGGCTCTGTGAAGCACCGTAGTACTTCATTGAAGCTTCCTGTCAGAATATCTGCTTGCTCATACATCCTATAGGCTATCAGATATTCTGACAGGTCCGCAGGAGACCTGCATGGCATCAGCGATCTACTGATCACTGGTGCAACGCTTTCCAGGGTCCTTTGGAGGAAAATAATAAATGCACATTTTTTTACCTGCAAAAAAATGTGCATTTATTATTTTTGTTCAAAAAGTGAACTTATCCTTTAGGCTAGGTTCACACCTATGCAGGTTGCATTTGAGCTGTTTCTGCATTGCGTTTTGCGTTGCATTTTTGCAGGGTTTTTTTTCAATCTTTTAATTTTTGTTGCTAGGCAGATTTAAAATGCAAAACGCATCAAAAACATGGCAAAAATGCATTAAAAACGTTAATACATGCTTTTTTGCAGAGTTTCCATTGAAGTCTACAGAACCAAAAATGCAACTTTTAGCGTTCAAAAAAATCCCTAACCCTTTTCTAAAAAAAAACACCAGGTGAAAACACACAGATGTGAACATGTCCCAAAGAAAATCATGGTAAATGGACTGTACTGCGTTTTTGCAAAACGCTGCAGAAAATGCTTAGGTGTGAACCTATAGTAAAAACCGAACATATACTAATTACACAGATTCTGTAGCTGATTAAGGTAGTAATTAAACTTACCTAGTGCTTTATCTGCATTAAATTAGCCTCAGAACCTGTGCAATTAATATTTGGCCAGTTTTAAGGCTTGGTTCACATCTGGGCGGGTGGTGCCGCTGCTGATCCACCTGAAAATCCGTGCAGCCACACCACCCGAGAGGAATGCGGACCCGCTGGCGAGTGCCATTAGTTCTAATGGCACGCCACCCGCACTGGAAATCGCGTTTCCCGTGTGGGCTGCATTTTCAGAAGAATTGCAAGGACTTCTTCCCTGTGTGTCACGGGGCACGGAAGTCCATTCAAATGGTTTCTCATGCCCGCGCAAAATGCGGCCTGCACGGACACATATATGTGAATCAGGGGTTAAGGGATAAGGTGGCAACCCTAATCTATGACCAGCTTTGGACTGGCTTGTATTGAGCTAAAGTCAAGAAGGAAAGCTGTACAGACATGTGGCGTGTTTTGATTTGTTTGCTTTTTAGGTCTATGTAGACCTCAAGAAGAGTAATGTGCTTTGCATACAGGAAATGTTATATTACAATTGTTTTTATACAAGTTATATAAACTTGGCTTCCTGTATTCCTCTTTAAGAGAACTACAATACTGACCTTATTCTCATGTCACACTGCTAAACAATTTAACCACTATGCCTAATATTGGCTCATTTGCAGAACAGTAAAAACAAGCAGCATTCGGCAATTGTCAACAAGGAGTTAAATTGCTCAGTAGCACAAGATTAAAATCGCCTATGTAGCTTAGCCATTAAATTGAGCGAAGCCAACTGCTCAAAAATGGTTGGAGAAACAGGCAACCACATGAGAAAGGCACATTACCTGTGATGTAAAAACGCTGTGTGCTTCTGCAACCACAGATAACATTGTGGATCCCTCAGGTTTTAAACTGGCAGCAAGAATGGGCTATCAGAGAGAGAGCTTGCAGCAGGGACACTTGTGTATTATTATGAGGATTTAATTAAGTGATAAAAGAGAGTGACTGAAGCATATTCTGAGCAGGTGCAAAGCAGCATTGGCTACAGAACAATGGTGTAACCCAGTGTGCATTCTACAACAGGATGCAACAGTGCACACACCTGTGGATTCAGCTGGGACAGACATGACAATGTTAAGCCCTAGATACATTTCATCCTTGTGCCAAAGCTCCCCTGCCTACTACTGACAAATGTGATAAAGCAGATTTTCTGTTTATAACGTGGACCCATTCAGAGCAAGGCTGCAGTCACTTACCACTGTTCATTTCTTAACTGAAGATTTTATAAAGCTGCTGGAAATTAAACAGAACATGAACAGAGATGGGCCTCAAAGTAACATAACTAGAGCAAGTCTAAAAAAACCGTGGTCTCCACAGGCGACCATACAATAACCCTGAAAGACACTATTATGTTTCTTCACCTTATGAGGCAACTCTGGCTACAACAAATGGCCTAGACAATGAAGGAATGTAAGCGCAGCAGCAGAAGGAGAAAAAAGAAAAACTTTTGACTACTAGAATCAGAAAGTATGAATAGAAGATTAATTTCTCTCTGAACAAGAAGAATAATGATAATGCAGTAATTAACATACAAAATTTAATAAGCTTGACATAGAACTCCAACATACAAACCTACTTAAAAAGTTGGAAACCATGTAATTTGTTTTTTTTCTTCAGTGTTTGCAAATAATGTTTCCTAATGTCCTGAGTCTAGACATAGAACAGACTAGAATTTTCAGAAGTCAGCACCTATATTGTTATATATAGGAACCCATTCTGAGAATTGGCTACTCACCCAATTGCTTCAAGAATTTGTTTTTTTTTAACAGTATTACAATTCAGGAATTCCCACTTCTCTGTGAGTTCAGTTGGTGCATACTTGGTTCCAGTCAATGGCTCAAAAAATACTGACACCAGAGACATCTGGGCAACTAAAGGTTTTAGAAGGTGGTCAGCAATGGCAGCCTCAATATTTCTCACAGCTTTCTATATGTATTTTTCATACTCCAAGAACATAAAATGTGCTCTAGCCAACTTTAGTGTGCTGTAATGTGCTGCCAAAAATGTTGCAATGCACAACACATGTAGATGTAACAGGCCCATCAAGTAACCCAGCACCAGAGCTTGTATGCCTCCATAGTCAATGTAGAGGTGACAGCTGCGCAATGGAAAAGAAGAGCACAAGCCCAAGGTCTAAAGATTTTTATCTTGAGTCAGGATATGCACTGCAAAGAGCACAGAGAATTTGAAGGAAAAAAGGAACAGTTGCTAGAACTACTTGTACTGATAGGAGACATTTGGCTTTTATTTTTTGGTAAAGTCCATCTCTACCCCCTTCCCCAAGTTGACAGTGCTGCTGTCTGAAGGTGCCTCCATTACTCCTCCATCCACAGTGGAGACACCATAAGACAGAACATTTGTTGCTGTCACCACATTTAAGGATTGGCAAGCTGCAATATTATAATTTTTTGGGTTTAATACCACTTTTAATCTGCCACACCTACAGGCATTCTAGACGCAGGGTCCTGGACAGAGATGCAACCTCTTTGATCTTGATCCCAGTGCCGCTATGTTGCAGTGACTTGTGTTTACATTTTCAGAAACGGAAGATAAAAACCCTACTGGAGAAAATTCAGCCCGTGAAATTACTTTGGTTTGATGTGTGGTTAAGACTGCTAGCTGCTTTAAAATATTGCAATCCTTGGAATACCATGGTTTATGGTTTGAAAATGCCAAAATCCAAAATAAACACAAGCCCCAAATGCTTCAGAGATCTTAGAAAGGATTGCCTGTGTAGTCATTTCTTCTGTCTCTATAATGCTTGGTCAGCGAGAAAGTCTCTGCACCTTCCTGCTTCTCACCTCACTGGTCTCACCCTTCATTAGACACGATGAGGGTTGCCATGGGAACATGGATTTTAAAAAGAACTCTCAGCAAGCTCACATGCTGCTGACCCAGCAGAATCTAGACCCTTGCGCTGCACACATACACAACAAACTCTTAACAGGATGTAGCTAAAAGCCTTTAAAACAGATTTTAATGGAAGACTGATTAAATATGTCGTTTCCATTTTACCAACCTGACTAGCTGTGTTTGAAAATGAGAAATCTAATAAAGCCCTACATTTCACTTCATGATATTCTTAACACAGAACTCAACTACGAAACCTGCATAAAAAAAGCTTCATCTGAAAGGACTGCTTCTGGAATGATCAAGGGTTACATGAATGAAACCACAAATATACTGCTTGTCTATTGCCTCCATTTTAATTTGTTTTCAATTTATTACAGCTACCCAGACAAGGCAAAATGTGTAATTTATATGGCTTTATATTGGCACTTGTATTGGAAGGCATCCTGCATACTGAACACAAATTAAATACAATTATATACTTTAAATATCCTCTGAATATATTTTTATTAGAGAAAAGAAAATCTTTGAATTTATTTGGACAAATATCCTTCAGGTGAAATAATTCCTCCTAGAGCGATTAATAAAAAAACACACATCGCCATTTGACAATTGTGCAGAATACATTGCTATATGCTTTCTTTTTTTTTTTCAAAATAATGCAGTGTTGTAAGAACAAGAGAGTCTTTTGCTAGTATCCTGGTCCAAACTGCAACCTCATTTTGTATCGATATCAGTCACCTGTATAGCATCAGCCATACTGGGAGAACTCTAATGGCCAGCCAAGCTCTGCTGCAATGCATGTGTGCTGACAGTTAATGTTCTGACAAAAGGCTAGACAGAGCTAGAGCAAAGTTAGCAGGGGATGTAACTTATTGGTCATCTGCTTCTTGGTCAAACAGCAAGCTAGAATGTGTGTTTGGTCCACCTCTAGTGCTGCAGTAGCAGCGATGTAGTTTGGATGCATGCAGTTCTGTCTGGCAGATAAAATTATACCATCACATTTCAAATGTGTATATAGACGTTTGCCTTGAGTGCTGATTAAATATACTTTGCTCTTTTCCTGCACTGTAAAGCCGGCTTGCTTCCCTCATCAACAGTCAGTCTTGATGAGGGAATTCCTCCCGTGGAGCCACTGTGTTCTCCCAGCGGGGGGGGGCGTCCCTACCGGGAGAACGCGGCATACTAATATTATAATAGCCGTTAGCAACAATATGGTTGCCTGATCAACTTGGGTACATTCAGCCTGCCCATACATGGTTCGAATCTCAGCCGATCCCCGCTGAACCAGCTGAGATTCGAACAGTCTATGGCTGGCTTTACTTGGATAGGATTTTACAACCATAATAAGATGGTTATGAAGAGATTAACTATGTTACCATTGGTCTCGAACAGGTTAACAAGGTTACCATTGTAACCGAATCTAAATCACTAGATTACTGTACAGTGCTCCACGCTTTTATTTTATGTTTGCTTCAGGCTTTGCTTTTCTGTTATCAATATCTATAGGAAACCAGTTCTGACACCAAAACATTTGAGATACCACTACACAAGGAGAACACGTGGTCCCAGCATTGAACAATCATTTTGTACAGCTGCTGGGGTCTGTTCAGTTGCACATAGCCCAGCATAAACACTATATTTACTGGTCAACAAAGGGTGCTATGACAAGGATAAACTGCCAGTGGAATAAACTGAAGTGTAAGGTTGGTTCAAAGTATGCATTTCCATTCCCCCAGGGAAGTGTAACTTGTACGGGCGCTGGGCTAACAAATGAGGCTGAACCTGCAGACTTAGCAGCACCCAGCAGGGATGGACTGGAAAGGAGGGAGGGAAGATCCATGGAGGGGAGACAAAGACATTTACAAATGCTGACCAAAGCAATGCCAAGAGGAAAGAGGAGCTCCCTTTGAGTTACCTCACATTAAACTGAACACTATTGGGAAGAGTATTAACCCTCTGCAGCCAAATAACTCAAAGGCAAATCACTGCTCAGCTAATACCTGAGCCACCAAATGTACATTTCTAAGACAGCATTATCTGGCAATACAGACAAGGAGCTAGGTCATCAGAACAGCTATTTGTTAACTACAAAATAATAGAATTTCACCTTTTTTAAACGCTTTCCACTTGCTCAATACGGCATCTCTTAAAAGCCCCTGCCCTTTCAAGGTGACAATCACAAGAAAGAATTGCATTCACAAGGGAAAAAAAAGCACATGCTATTTCAAACTAGCTAGGGACAATGATTGTTTTTAATTCCTTGATTGAAAAATGTGTATACTTTGTTTCCAATACAAAAAAAGGTATTCATTTGTGTTGGCTAAAGACCTGTACACAGAAGAATATTGGACAAAGACCTGTACACATGATAAAAATACTGAACAAACTATCATCCGTTTTTTTTTTTTTTGCATGCTAGTCTCATATCGAAAGTGAGGAGGTAACTAACTTTACGAAAATTCTTGGACAGAAAGAAAAATTGGAAGCGGTGTAATGTATTTGTATTGTATTTACAGATGAAACTGATGTACTGAGTAAACAAAAATTGTACGATCTGCTATCGTACGAGAAAAATGTTCATACTAGTCCCTTCAAATCATTTAGAACAAAAGCTGCGTACTAATGATCAGATTATTGTATGATCACTTCGAAAGCTGCATTTTTTTCAATTTTCTGATTGTGTGTACTAGGAATTAGAACAGTGTTAAAGCGGAGTTCCACCCAAAAGGGGAAGTTCTGCTTTAAAGATTGGTCCCCCGCTCCCCATTAAGGATTGGCACCTTTGGGAAGCGTGCGGGGGGTACGGGTACCTGAATTTGACAGGTACCAGCTCCCACTTCCACTGCAATTGCCTAGGTGATCAGAAGCAAAAGTTGTCCTCCTACCCATCTTCCCCGAAGTCTTGTGGGACACGTGACAGGTCCCAGAATACGACTGGGCCATTCAGGAAGCACAGCGCTACTTGCGTATGCGCAGTGGGCACCCGAATGTGAAGCCGCAAGGTGACCACATTGAAGATGCCGATGCTTGGAATACAGAATGGCCAGTGAAACGGGCTGCGGCAGGGGCAACGCGGGATCGTGGGACAGGTGAGTGGCTGTTTTTTTAAAAGTCAGCAGCTACAGTTTTTGTAGCTGCTGACTTATTTTGTTACAGAGTGAGTGGAACTTCGCTTTAACATTATCAGTACAGACATATATTTGTGCATTATACTACTATACACAGATTAGATAACATTGCAAAGAACCTGCAAAGCCAGAGGGTCCTGTCCATTCCCAATTCACAAAGAGATCTTGGTTCTTAAGGTACAGTAAGTCCCCGAATTACTTTTATATTCAAATATTCAAGTTGTGAACTTTCCCAGATACAAACAGACTTCACATTACGAACATTCGTAGATGAGAACATATTGCGGAAGTAGCTCACGTGTCTGCTGGACATTGTCACAGCTGCACATTGTCACAGTTGTGCTGCTGTGTGCTTACTGTACAGTGCAATAGTTTACTGTGCAGAGCCCAGGAGGGGACTGCTAGGAAGAGCAGAGCAATAACCAGGGAAACAAAAGTGAAAATAATTGAGAAATTGGACTGAGGCGAAAAATGGTAGACATCGCTCGTTCTTATAACATGAATCATTCAACCATTGGCACAATTCTAAAGAACAAGGCCAAGGTGATGGAACATGTGAAGTTTGCTGTGCCTATGAAGTCAATAATATACAAAAAGCCTGGTAAAGTGATAGAGGAGATGGAGAAATTTCTTAGTGTGTGGCTGCAGGATCAGCATCAGTGTCGAGTCCCTCTCAGCTTAATGCTTATTCAAGAAAAAGCTAAAAGCCTGTTTGAAGACTTGAAGAAAAAACGGGGTGAACAGGGTGCATCTTTTACTGCCAAACATGAATGGGTTAACAAATTCAAGGCTAGAGCCAACATTCACAATGTAAAAGTAAGTGGTGAGGCTGCGAGTGCAGATACCATAGCTGCCCAAGAATTTCCAGCAACACTTAGAGAAATTATTGATGAAGGTGCTCATTTACTCCTTCGGGTTTTTAACGTCGATGAGACAGGACTGTACTGGAAGAGGATGCCAGAACAAAGTTATATCAGAAAAGAGGAAAAGGTGATGCCAGGCTTTAAAGCAGCAAAGAACAGACTTAATTTGTTGTTTGGTGGCAACGCTTTCGGTGATTTCAAACTAAAGACTGTCTTCGTTTACCATTCAGAGAATCTAAGAGCCCTCAAAAACATAGCCAAGGGATCTCTACCTGTTGTGTGGAAGAGTAACGCCAAAGCCTGGGTTACACAGGACATTTTCCAGGACTGGCGTTTACATCACTTTATCCCAGAGATAGAGAAATATTGTTCTGGAGAAGGATATCCCATTCAACATTCTTTTGCTGCTTGACAATGCACCAGGTCACCCCCAATTCATGGATGACTTTTATGCCAACGTCAAAGTAGTGCATCTGCCACCGAATTCTATGCCGCTCATCCAATCTATGGACCAAGGAGTTATTGCACTTTCAAGAAGTATTATTTACGTCAGGCAGTGAAGGCTATTGATGAAACAGGAACAACCTTGCGACAATTTTGAAAGGACTAGAACATCTACAAGGCCATAAAAAACATCAACTTTGCTTGGTGTGAGGTTTCAGCTGTCACCATGAATGGGGTTTGGAAGAACCTTTGCCTGCAGTTTGTTCATGAAGTTCATGGACTTGAGAAGATGGGTAAGGAGTCAAAAGAGGTCTTCAACAACTTAGTGACCCTTAGCACGAAGCTGGAGCTAGATCTACAAGAGGACGACTTCATAGAACTCCTTGATGTGCAACATGAGGAGCTTACTAATGAGGACTTGATGGAATTAGAGGCTCAGCGAAAAGACGAAGAGAACCAAGAGGAAGATGTAACTGAAGAACCAAAGAGATTCAAAACACAGGAAATGGCAAGGGTATTTTCTTTACTTAAAGAGGCACCGTTAGTTTATAAGGCATAGGACCTAAACATAGAACGATACACAAAGGTTGCAGCAGCCATTCAGAATGCCATCCAGTGCTACAGAGTCATCTATGATGAGGAAAAAGAGCTACTACTCAGACATCACTGTATCATTTTTTCCAGAGGGTAGACAGAATTGAATCCATCAAAAAACCTGTGTCATCAACATCAGGTGTGAGTGAAATTCCGTCTTGCCCTCCATCTCCTATTATTGATGATACTTCCGCTCCAACATCAGGTACGGGCCAAATTCCATCTTGCCCTCCATCTCCTATTGCTCATGATCCTTCAGCTCTGTCAACATCAGGCGTGGGCCAAATTCCATCTTGCCCTCCATCTCCCATTGCTGATGATCCTTAAGCTCCAACAACATCAGGTGTGGACCAAATTTCATCCTGCCCTCCATCTCCTATTGCTGATGATCCTTCATCAAAGTAAAAATAGTTTACAGTATTTTTATGTGTGTTTGGGTTTTTTATGCTTTACATGGTACATTTGTGTCATAGGTGTATAAGACTTTGTCAGACTTACGAACGAATCCAATTTATGAACATTCTTCTGGAATGGAACTCGTTCGTAAGTTGGCTTACTTACTGTACTGTGACTTGTCAACATTTTCATACAAAGCATACTGGGCACAAAATAAATGCTCTAAATATTGGTATTAAAAATGTATCTCTTCAAGTACAGGAAACACAAACACTGATCAGCCATAACTTTATGACCACCTAACTAATATTTAGTAAATTCCCGTTTGCCGCCAAAAAAGCCCTGACCCATCAGGGCATAGACTTCACTGGACCCTTGAAGGTATGCTGTGGTATATGGCACCAAGCTGTCAGTAACAGATCCCTTAAATCCTGTAAGTTGCAAAATGAGACCTCCATGGATCAGACCTGTTTTTCCAGTACATCCCACAAATGCTTGATTGGATTGAGATCTAGAGAATTTGGAGAACAAGGCAACACCTCAAACTCATCATTGTGTTCTTCAAACCATTATTGAACCATTTTGCAGTGTGGCAGGGTGCATTATTCTCCTGAAAGAGGCAATTACCATTAGGGAATACTATTTCCATGAAAGGGGTGTACCTGGTTAGCAAAACTGTTTAGGTAGGTGTACGTGCCAAAGTAACATCCACATGAATAGCAGGACCTAAGGTTTCCCAGCAAAGCATTGCCCAAAGCATCACACTGCCTCAGCTAGCTAGCCTACTTCCCATAAGCCATCCTGGAGCATCTCTTCCCCAGGGAAGCAACACACAGGCAAACGTCCATTAACATTTAAAAGAAAATGTGATTCATCAGATCATGCTACGTTCTTTCATTGCTTCAGTTCTGATGTTCATGTGCCTATTATAGGTGCTTTTGGCTGTGCACACGGGTCAGCATGGGCACCCTGACAAGTCTTCACACACACACACACACACACACACACACACACACACACACACACACACACACACACACACACACACGTAATGTTTGGGGGTTCTAAGTAGTTTTCTAGCATATTTTAACATGTATTTGAGAGATGTCAGATTTGGCCCAATTTTGAAGTCGTTAAGGGCACTTTAACTGATAAACTGCCAAACTGCGTATTTAAACGGTGTTCAATACATGTATTTACATAACATAGCTGTAATATATATTTTCATTTATATAAATTCAAATGAGGATTATAGTATCTGTGCATAAACGACTGGAACATAAACTGACAAATATTTTTGTGAAGGACTACAGGGTTCTGTAAGGAGGACACACAAAACACTCTCACAGTTGGCAGACTTGTTTAAATAACTTAAAACAGAACGGCAGAAAGCAACAGAGGCAAACTGATGTTTAATCTTGAACTAGAAGGCAAATTAAAGGGTCATGTTTATTTAAATGGCTTTCCTTGCTCATAATGTTTGTATATTGCACATTACAGAGCATTATCTGCATTACTGTGACCTGGGATGCCTCTGTGGACAATAATGGAGCTTTTACTGGCTGGGGACTATATACTGCAAAAGGAGCTGAAAACAGCAATTTTCCACTAGCTTTCCAAGATCTAGTTCACGATGCTCTTTTTCATTATTATGGTATTCATGACATTAATGCTATCATTGCACCCACAAAAAGTAGTAATGTAAACATAGGTCTCAAATGTACTAAAAGACTGTCATAGTTGATGGCAAATGAGTACTCATCTCTATTCATGGGCTCAGCAATAGTCAATCAGGTTATCATATATTTTGTTATTCGATTTGTTGCGATATACTATGATATACTGTGATATGATAGCTTGGGTTAATGTGCTTAAAAATCATTTTATTATCAACCAACAAACCTTACACTTAATTTTTAAAAGATAGGACCTTGCAGGACCACACAATTTTTTTTAAAATTTTCTGTAAACGTGAAATATCAGACAACTTTATTTCCATATTATTTTTCAATAAAATTGGATTTGTATACATACTGTAAAATCTTTTTGAGTTCATTGAGGGTCACAAAATTCGGATAATATTGGGTTATACTGCTGCCTACAGAAGAACACTGGCACACAAAAAAAAAAAAAACGATTATCCTGGTATAACCCCTCCCACTCTAAGCAAGCCTCTGATTTGCAGGAAAGCAGTACTGAGGTCTGTGTCCCTCAATGAACTACAATAAAGGATTTTACAGTAAGTGCAAAAATATTGCTATCTTTCTCATTCACTGAGATACACAAGATTTGGAGACTAATAGGACATCCAAAAGTAGTCCAAGTGACATGTGGGCAACAGAAAAAAGTACCAGTTACACTTACCGGTAACTGTGTTTCTGGGAAATCTTCCAGGACAGCACACCTGAGAGGTGACTAGCTCCACCTGACAGGAAACAAAATCAAACGACAGAGTTTAAATTCCCCGCCCTTCCCTCCACTCCTCAGTTATGCAAGAGAATTCCCGCACTCTGATATACGAAACGCATTGTGCCGCAAATTGGTCAACACCAGATACGGGTGGGAAGTAGGCCTGCTGTCCTGGAAGATTTCCCAGAAACATCGTTACCGGTAAGTGTAACTGGTACTTTTCTCTAGTCAGCTTCCAGGACAGCACATCTGAGACGCAAAGCAAGGAACTCAGGCTTACCTTAGGGCGAGACATGTGGCTGCTCGGTAGATCTGTTCAATCGATTACCCAGCCCTCTCCGCCCAAGTGGTCGCCAGTGATCTAGTAGATTGAGCCCTCAGGTGTAAAGGAACTGAAACCCCTGATTGCTCATAAGCTAAGGGGATGGCTTGTCTGATCCATCTAGCTATTGTTGGCTTAGTTGCTTGCTGTCCCTTCCTCGGGCCACTAAACAAAATCAGAAGGTGACTCGACGTCCTGAAGTCAGTTATACTATCCATGTATGTCCGTAAACACCATCTGAATCTAAAAAATGAAAACTCTTTTCCCTCGCATTCTTAGGGTTTTGACAGAAAGACTGTAGGACAATCTTCTGTGTCCTATGAAACCGTGGGGCCACCTTGGGCAAATAAAGAGGATCCTGTCTAAGCACTACCCTGTCCTTTAATACCACCAAGAAGGGTGCCTTGATAAACAGGCTGTGAAGGTCACCTATCCTCCTTGCCATTATGATGGCTAAAAGGAAGGTTAACTTAAAAGATAAAGTCCTAACAGAAATCTGTGCCACTGGCTCAAATGGTGCCTTGGTTAAAGCCTCCAACACTAAGGTCAGATCCCAAGCTGGAAAATTATGTAACTTAATGGGGGTCACCCTTTCCCTGGCCCCCAGAAACCACTTAACTAGGGGCTCCGACATGAGTCTCTGATCCAAAAAGACCGATAAGGCTGCCACTTGCACCTTTAGGGTGTTTACTGCTATATCTTTATCCACCCCTGCTTGGATAAAGCCTAGGATCACAGGGATCGTAGGAAGAGCAACCCCCTTCTCCTAACACTAACTAGAAAACACTCTCCACACCTTGGTGCATATTTTTCTAGTAACAGGGTTCCTGCTGAGGAGAAGAGTGTCAATCACTCACTCAGAACACCCCCTTCATCTAAGGATTTCCCTTTCAAGAGCTAAGCCGTTAACCGAAAAAGCTCTGGGTTGGGGTGAAGCGCTGGCCTCTGCAAGAGAAGATCCCTCCTGACTGGGAAACGCTTTGGGGGAGCCACGGACCCCCTCTTCAAGGTGGTGAACCAGGCTCTTCTTGGCCACGACAGGGCCAGCAAGATCAGTCTGCAGCTTTGACTTATATGAAAAAAGACCTCGGGATTGAGTTCCCACGCTACCTGGAAGATTAACTGTTGCCTGAGGAAATTTGCTTTCGTGTTGGCCAACCCTTTTATGTGGACCACCGACACCGAAAGGACCCTGCTCTCTGACCATCACAGAGGTCCAGGAGCATCTGGGATCTGGTGCCCTGATGATTCAGGTATGCCACCAATGACCTATTGTCTAACAAAAACTGGACTTCTTTTCCTCCGATCCTGTCTTCGAAAGACTTCAAGGCCTGACCAACTGCCAGCATCTCCCTGCAATTGGAGGAGATCCCCTTTAGGTGTGTCTCCCACAGGCCCTGGGCTTGTCGGCCCTTTAGATGAGCTTCCCAGCCCCACTCTCTTGCGTCTGTGGTTACCCAAACTGGGACCCACTGCGCCCATGGTCTTCCTTATCCCAGATTCTGGGGCCTGAGTTACCACCCCAGCAAGGTTTTTACACTCTTTGGGAGGGAAACCCTCTTGTCCAGCGACTCCACTGTCTTGTTCCAGGAGGATAGAAGGAAGTATTGAAGCTCCCTGGAATGTAACTGTGCCCACTCCAGGGCCAGAATACAGGCTGTCATGAGCCCTAGGACTCTCATGATGTGCCTCTGGGAGCAATCTGGAACCGCTATCAACCCGGAGACAGCCCTCACTACTTTTTTGGTTTTCTCTTGGGGTAAAAAGAGCGTCTGGACTCTGGAGTCCACTACATACCCCAGGAACTCCTTGGCTTAGTAGGGAGAAATGAGGACTTCTCCCGAATGACAATCCACCCCAAAGATTGCAAGGTGAGGATCACTATTTCCAGGTCTCTCAGGACTTGGTGCTCTATTTCCGTGAAAATGGCAAACTGTAAGAAGGCTTGGTATTCCGGGGCAATAGGAATGTGGAAGTAGACGTCCCTGAGGTCCAGTGGCCATAAAAACTCCCTTGAGCAGATGTTTCCGTAGACTGTAAATACTTTCCATACAGAACTTTTTGAACCACAGGAAACTGTTCAACCTGCTTAGATTTATGATCAAGTGGAATTTCCCCAAAGGCTCTGGGACCATGAAGACATTGGAAAAAAATCCCAGGAAAAACTGGCCCGTTGGCACATCGACAATTACCTCCTGATCCGCTAAATCCCTGATCCCTCACAAGAGACCCTTTGCCCTGACTCTGAGGGGGATAATTCAACACAAAGGTATGAGGAGGGAGTGAAGAGAATTCCAACTGGTACCCTCCTTATCAATTGCAGGATATACGGGCTCTCGGAAATCTTCCCCCATTGCTGAAGGAACCTGGAAAACCTCTTGCCCACCCTGAGATCTATGTCATTTGGGGTCCTTACTGGTGGGTTTGGGGCTGGAAAAAAAGGTAGCTCCCTTTCTTTCTTCCCTTGTTTTCCCATTTCTTGGGCGAATCCTTCCTAAACTTTTGCTGGCTATAACTAAGGGGGGCTCAAAAAAACTTCTTCAACTTATCCTTTTTGGCCTTGACAGGAAACTTTTTTTCCCTTTTCGGCAGACCTCGATAACACCTGGTCCAGCCCTGAGCCAAACAGTAAGGAACTCTCAAAGAGCAGACCGCAGAGTCGGGCTCTTGAGGTCTGATCACCCTCCCAGGTCTTAACCCACACTGCCTTCTGTGCTGAGTTGAGAAGCGCTGCAGTGTTAGCTGATGTCCTGACCATCTTCACTGCAGCATCTGCTGAGTAAGCAACTGCCTTACTGACCACCTCCAGGGACTCTAACACCTCTTCTGGGCTTCCCCCTTTTTCTTGGTACCCCAAGAGACGTGCTCAATTACTCTATATGCATTCAAGCATCAGTATTCCTAGCGATGCAAGCGGATGCAAAGGATGGGGCCATAGTAGCAGCATTGGCATCCCAGGCTCTACACAACAGCGTCTCAGTCCTAAAGTCCATCTGATCCTTGATGTTACCTGAATCCTCAAAAGGACAGGAAAGATTTTTTATACACTTGTGATAACGCAGCGTCTAGCTTAAGAAGAGTCTTTAAGAATTTATCTTCCTCCTCTTCTCCAAAAGGGTACCGTCTTTTCCATGTCTTTAATTTTAAAACCTCTCTCTCGGGATCCTTCTATTCTCTTAAGACAATATCTTTGAGAGTTTGGTGCACAGGTAGCACCCTAGCCTGCAGCCTCATCAACCCCCGATACATCTCATCTTGGGCTGAGACCTGTATTGGTGGTTCTGGGATGCCCTCTGAGGCATAAATGGCTCTTAGGAGCCCCTCCATATCTTCGACATCAAAAAGGTGTCTACCCAGTCTAGATTCCTCGCTAGCCCTTCCAAATCTTCCCTCTCTTCCAGGGAGCTTTGGTCAGAGACCTCAGCCTCCTCTATGTCTTCCTCTTCTGTGACCTGAGAGAATGAGGGACCGAAACCCCCCCACTGCTTCCCCTTCCAAGTCCACTCCTGGGAATATTACTCTTCCCTGGATGTCAGAGCTCTCAAAAGGATTGTAAAGTGGCTAACATCTCTGATTGCACCGACAAAAAATCCTTCATAACCACAGTGATTTCTTTCCCTGACAACTTGTGGATACATTTGTAACAAAAGGGTCTGTCATGGTCTTGCGGGACTCTATCATTGCAATAACCACACCGTTTTGAGCGGGGGCTTAAGTGTCTTGCGAGCGCTCTCCTGGGCGGTTCCACACAGCTCTAAGGAGAGAAACAAAGGGCCTCGGTTAGAAGGGTATTCTTTCCCCTAGGTAAACCTGTATGGGAGTGGGTAAAAACTCTACCCCCCTCCTCTCCCCCACCAGCCGAGCCAGACTTACCACCTCTGGTCTTCTTACTGGCTGCAGCCACTGCCTCGCCTTCCATCCTCAGCAGGGCTCCTCGGGACTGCGACACCTTCTCTAGGCTCCTGGGTCCACACTCCCAGTGGTGATTCCTGGAGGCTCCTCACTGGCCTCATGCAGAAGGGAACTCAGACCAGCGCCACTATCTTTAAGGCGGAAGTCTCACCCTAAGCAGAAATCTGACCAAGAACGAGGCATGGTCCACAGTCTTTCTCCTGCTTCCGTTCCTGCACCCATGGACCCTGGGCTCTCTGCCTGCTGCCCTCTGGCCTTAGCACCTTGGGCGCTCTGCCCACCCTAGGGCTGTGTGCCATGCAATTCTTGGCCAGCGGTCCCACAGCACCCATGAGATAGAAACCCCATGGCCTAATCATCTTCTGGTCATGCCTCCCTGCTGCCATGAATAAGGGAAGAAGTGTGCCCATCCCTGGAACACCAGGCACACCTCCCCTGTGCCAGGAAGACTCCTCCATACTGGGACCTCTGGAGTGTGTGTGACCCCGGTTCAGAGCCTGCCTTCCACGGCTTAGCTGCTTAACCCATCAGGGGGGACCTTCCAGCCCCAGGCCTTAGGTCTCCAAAAAGAAACAAACATTTTGCTGCCAAGGAAACACAATAAAAAAACTGAGAAGTAGAGGGAAGGACGGAGAATTTAAACTCTGTCGTTTGATTGTGTTTCATGTCAGGTGGAACTAGCCATCTCTCAGGTGTGCCATCCTGGAAGATGACTACAGAAAAGCACACAAAAAAGGCCACACCAAAGAAAAAACAGAATCTGAGCTCAAAGAATGGCCTGGAGGACTGAGATGGCAGCAAATGAGGCCTAAATAGCCATCTAGTAAAACTTGGGAGAGAGAACATGTGAACAGAAGACTAGTTTGCAGCCTTGAAAACATAGTAAATGGTTTTGTGATCTTTAGAAGTCCAAGAAATATTCTTAGATCTAGTACAGTGCACCTTGACAGTAAAAGGTGGAAAGACAGATTCTAAAGACCATTGGCTTGAATGATTACCTGTCTGCATCACTGAGAAATGTTAAGCTGGTTCCTTTTTGTGGGGACTATCAGCAATAACACAGGGAGAGACTAGTCCTAAAAAAAAAAGCTGTGTCGGGGAAGTAGTCATGCACAGCTTGAACTACATCCAGACAATGAAGGGAGAATTAAAGGAAATTTTGCTGAACTAGGATTCAGAACTATGAACATACGACAGTTCGTGCCATAGCCACTAGGGGACCCTCTAACAGGGTAAAAGAAATCAAAAGTAAAGAAGCAATTGGGAAATAATGATCTGTCAGATAGATAATAAAGTAACCATAGCTTGCCCACAAAACCACCTAGAATGAGGAGTAACACTGTAATATTAAAACACAATAGTACATAAAACCGAAAAGCAAGATCTGAATCACAGAGGTCAAAGTGGTGTACTATACAAGAAAAGACTCTAGGCTCTGGCTTGGTGGGATTAGATGCTGAATGATAAGAGAAGGGCGGCAACAGCTTCATAGCATAGTAATGTCTTATTAAAAGAGACAGCAGGCACTGCTGTGCTGGTTGACACCGAATGCTCGAAATGCCACATGCTCGAAAACACTTCCCTTGGGGAGGGGGTTTTTCCCAGGAGCATTTTCTTACTTATACTGGCAACAGTTTGTACCTCCCACATTTTTAAAAAGAAAGAGAGCAAAGTGGCCTTCTGTTTGAAAAGTCTGGAGACCCCTGGACTAGGGAACCAGTATGGAGGGAATCTTTATCCTTTCTCCTGAGCCTAGTCAACGCCAGTAATGTTTGACAGACTAGCATCAAAGCCATGGTTGCAATGCAAGACCTGCAAAATAAAAAAAAGATTTTGGAAAGAAATTTCTTGATTTTAAGTGCTTTTGAATGGGTGGAAGGGGGGTGGGTGGGGGAAGAGATATAGCACCACTCAAAATATAACTAAAAGGCAAAACTTCTTCCCCCCCCATTTTTGAAGAGCAAGGGATAGTTATAACCATAGTCCGTTTATTGTTCGTCAGTCTCCCACTGGGAAGATTCCCTTCCTGTCCCATATTCAAAACAGGAAGTGAGGGAATTACAGAACTAGTGCCCCCACTGAAAGATTTCCTCTACCAGTGTTCTGTCATCCCAAAATTATAGTTTTTTCTATTATTTTCACTTTCATTGATAACAGCAAACAGGACAAATAGAGAGAATGAATCTCAGCAATAAAAACTGACAGTTGTTCCAAACCCTCTTCACTCTGCTGATTCATGTAAAATCCTTCCTTCATGTTCCTAGATACTGCCCAGAATTGCAGCTGCAAGCACTTGCATTACTTGGTCACCCCTTTATGCCCCCGCTGCCTCATATCATTACTGTCCCACAATGCAACGTGTTCTGTGAATGGTCAGGGGAGATTGTGTCATTCATCTGCACCCCCTCCATTCCCAACATGTTTTGTAATAATTGTCTGTATAAAACTCCCAGATCTGGCATTTCCACTGATCTCAAATTCCACCAGACATATCTGGTATGATTCATCATGTTTAAATACTGTTAAATGCTGGGCTAACTAATGTACCGTCTTCAGTATTGTCTTTAAATTAAAGAGCTAAACGTTTCTTTATATTCCACAAATATCTTCATGATATTGCACTCTGATAACCTCAACCTACAAGGTGGCATTAATGTCACATTAACTTGAAAACCAAGATATTTTTTGAATCAAAAATGAATAGTAATGGTTGACTTTAATGCTTCTCTGCATATACAGTGAATATCCTACTTCTCATCCTCCCACCCAGCCTGTACACCTGCAGAAGTTACAAGAGCACCTCAGGAAAACCCATCTAAAAGCCATCATAACATCAAAGAGCACAAATCCTACTCTGATCTCTGATAATAGATTTGGTAATGCATGACGGGGATTAAAAAGACTGTCCAAGCAGATATTTCTGCTTTTAACTACTTAGATTATAGCGAAAGATCATCTTCATATTGTCAAATTATCTCAAAGCCAAAATTAGGACACCAGAGTGAATGATTGACAACCAAATTCAGAAGTCTGTCTACATTTCAGAAAACACAATACAATAAAAGTGTTAGAACAGGGGAACCTTGGATGGCAGAATCAGTTTTCTGCCCCCCCCAACTCATACGTCATGCATGCATAAAAGCCAAACATTCCTTGGTTGAGGAATTACAGGTTCCTGGTTTCCTCAATTCATATTTCTCATATGCATACAAAACTTGGCTTTCCTTGGCTGAGGGCTCCATGTATAAATTTCAATCTTTTTTAACACTGGAATAAAGCAATGAGCATTGACCAAAGAGAATTCTGTTAACAAGGAAAATAAAGCAAGCTTAGCACAGCATAAAAAAAACCAAAACAAAAACTCTGTGGTACATGGATTACAGATTGCGTACAAAATACTTTTTTGCATTACAAGTACAAGTATCACGTTGACAAATGTAATCCATTCAAGTCATGTTTTCTTCATAATCTGTTTAAGAATTTTTGGTGAAGAATTTAGCATTTTTTTTCAATGATATTTAGATATAATTGGGGTGTTCATCTATATTGATGCTGTATTTAATGTTTAAACAGGATTAGATCGCACCAAATATTTTTGATTATTTACAAAAATAAAGTTAAGATCTTATAGTCATTATTTTTCCATGATCTGAAGCATTATGTCTAAATCACACGAAAAAAGCTATACAAATCATTATTACAAAAAAACACACAAAAAAAAAAAACTAAAGCTATATTTACCAAATAGCATGTACTTGAAAAATATGAGATGTGCCCCCACCCCCTTTTTTCCTCTAAATTAAAACTAAAATATGAACAGCTTTGGAGAGAAAAAATATCTGAAAACAATCTTGGCTTTGTCTTTATATCGTCATACCAGAATCATACTAGAATCTGCACAGTAGGGAAAAGAAAACCCACCTTTATGACAACCAAGTAACATAACTGAAAATAAAAGTTTTTCCACGCCCTAGATCTTAAAACCTAAGATATAGCAGAATAAGAAGACCATAAATTAACATCCTGGGAAATAGACCTGTCTTGAGTAAAGTGGATCAGAAATACTGACCTACAGCCTATTTTGTTCATAACTGTACATCGCATAACTTGCATTGGAAATCAAATCTCTGAAAAGGATATAAAAGATTAGGCAAACTACAATGTAGTGTAAATCCACTACACGAATTGAATTAAATTATACAGATTCTTGGATGTGGTAGACACACCATTTTTTTTAAAGGCTTTTATTTCACCTGTTGATCTAGCCAGTAAGTCTCTTATTTTTCAACTTCCTTTTACAGACCAAGTTGTTCAGAAAATGTGGCAGCTAGATTGTTGGGACATACCATTTAACATGGACACGGCTGCTTATAATAGTCAGCTTTTATTAATTTACTTAAAACCTTTATCCCAAAATAGGAAAAAGAACTTGCTGTTAACTACTTAAAAAAAATGTTAGCCAGAGTTTGACAGTGCATCTAGCACTACCCTCCTTCTAGACTGGCAATGCTGCTTTCTAAAAGTGTCTTCATTTCTCCACCATCCAGCACTGAGACGCCTTAAGACAGGAAGTGTTACTAGCTGGATAAACAGGTGAAAATAAAGGGAAAAAAGCCTGGGGGGAAAAAAAAAAAACAAAAAAAAAACTGAGGTAGCCACGACATTCTAAGGATTGATGAGCTATAATATTACATGTTTGTTTTCATGTTTAATACCACTTTAACCTGCCAACACATTGAGGCCGATTTACTAAAGGTCTTAGGAATGCTGACAAAAATAGCATGTGTATTCAATTTAATTACCCAATCATGTGCATAGGACATAGGTATACAGGGATCTGCTTCTCACATGATTGGATATTGGAGGTAAATCTTCATGCAATTTATTGTGTGAACGTTCTCAAATCCTTTAGTAAGCAAGCCTAATTAAGTTAACCATATGAACAGCTCTTCCATTAAGTTCACAGAGTTCTTCAAATCTCAAGGCCAACTTATAAGAGGACCTTAAGCCTACCCCCTTCTTCCGTTTTTTTTCTACCCTATACCCTTGCTTTGCTGGTGGTGTTGTAGGCACAGTACGGATACTCAGCCAGCCATCGAATCCAGCATTGTCCTCCTGACATCCTTCTGTCAACAGGCACTGCTTGGTCCCACGCTACTATCTTACTCACAAAGTCATCGAGAGGCCCGTCTGCTCTTCTGGGTTCAGCCAGCGGGGCAACATGACGACATGCCACTAGGCCCGTCCTCTTCCTACTTGTGTGACTTGCATATCCCAGTAGTCCCAGTGAGCGCTGTGCACGACATTTTGTACAGGAAAAAAAGGTAAATAAAAAAAGGAAGGGTCGAGAAGGGGAAACTTCACAAAGAGGGTGACGATCCGCTTTAAAGGCCATTTCACACAGGTGGATCAATTGGGTCTGCCTGTTTTTCAAGCAGAATCAATTGGACATGTGTCCATTTACACCCGCCTGCATCTGATCAGATAAACACAAGTGGATGGGGATCCCTTCCCCGTCTATCTAGCGGATTAGATTACAGTTGGATGTAAACGAACAAGCAGTCTGTTTACATCCAGCAGCCCATAGAGGACAGCAGGCTGTGGCCGCTCTGAATTAGCGGAGCAGACATGGACTTGTCACCTGTGTGCTCAGCGAGGGATCAGCGGACAGATCCCCCGCTGAGCAGGCATGTCTGCCTGTGTGAAAAGGGCCTAAAACTTAACTCTTCTTGCTGTACTCCACCTGGATGAAACACATTCCTACTAAGTAGTAAACAAAGTATCCAGACTCCTATCTAAAAATGTGTACATCAGATTCTCCAGATGGTGCCTTTGCTTCAAGGATAACTTTGCACTCTCAATGACCTTGTAACAATAGAATGGCTCCACTTTCTTGTACATACTGTGTGTGTCTCAGAGAATCTCTTCACCATGCGGCCAATTCTCTGCCAACCAAAACTGTCATTTGTAAAAAAGCCAAACAGCTGCCAGCACTTCTCTTATAACTATTATAATACCCATTAAAAGAAGCACTTGCAGAGCTCACACATTAAATATTTTGGATACAATCCCTTAAATAGAATTTAAATCATGTTAAAAGGCAAATAGCACTTGCCTTAATGCAGATTTTTACTTAATTAGCCAAATGAGAAAAAAATTCATCATAGTCTGCATATTGAATATACACTACATGAGCAGATCATGTATCCATGTAGATAATGAGAGAAAAACAGGAATTCTGGATGGGGATTCTTTAAACTAACACACTATCTTAACAAAATAAATGCAATAAGTTGGCAGCATTGAGTTTTGAGTGGGTAAAAATAAGTCAATATGGTACTGGTCATAAAGAATAAAACATAATCAATACACATTAAAGCTATTTGAAAGTTCAATCTATTTAGAAATATAGCTATTCTAGAAGGGAGAAACAATAGCGCTGTATACTTTGAGATAATTTGCAGAATGGTTAATTCTAAGAATTGTCATTGTTAAAGTAGAGCTTGGATTACATAAAAGAAAAAAACCTCAACCATCTCCCTCATCCTACTTGAATAAAAACTACATATAGAGGGGTATGAAAGAAGAAGCACCCTGATTTTGTTTTAACATCAACTGAGCTAAGGATAGTATTTCACTTTTCCCATCTAGAGTGTCTTTATTCCTGTTACCATTGTTATGATGACTGATGGATGTTCTCCTTGCTCTGACGATTGGTGAACCCACTCCAGTGTTGGAGATGGGATTTTCCACTTTGGCAGCAATGGACTTGTGTGCATGCACAGTGACGTTGTTTCTGTCTGGGTCCGCCCGCATCCCGCAAGTAATGTCAGCAGGATGGGAGAGGTACAAATTGGTGGTCCTGCTGGCGTTCAATTGCCACTGTAGCGCCATGTCTCCCTTTGTCTGACCAATTGACTCCCTTTGTCTGACCAAAGATTACTGACTTACTGGTGAGTTGTTGTACCTCTCCTGTGGTAATCAATACACCTTAATATCTGGGGGTTTTGTCCATTCATGCATTAAGAAAATTGGTTTAAAGGGAATCAATTTCAGTGGTCAAACTTTCCCTGTGAGTGACTTTCCAGGGGATTTATATTTGTTGTCTGTCACAGCATAAACCAAATTGTAATATCAATTGAAAATGCTTGAGGTTTAAATCAATGTGTTTCATGTGTGTGAATTTATTAATTTTGTATCTTTTGTAGTGGTATCCTTTTGTTAATATTTTCCTGTAACTTCCTGAAGAAGCCATGAATGGCGAAACATGTTGAGAGAATGGAAAATAATACAATTATGAAACATATGGATACCTGTATTTGTTTTTTATCTTTACCTTGCATAATTACAGATTTTATGCAATATATAATACATACAATGTTTTGTGGTTGTTCAATATATATATAGAAGGACATCAGACAAACTCAGCCTTCTGCATTCAGGTCATATGATACCATTCTCTAAATGTCTTGCATATACATAGGGCCAGCCAGAGAAAGTACTAGTGTTTGCTACATGAGTAAAAGTTTGTGTTACTGTGCTCCAGACAAAATGGTTTCATTTACATTCTGGACAGAAACTGGTGAGGGGTGTTTGATTATTCTGTTTAATGGAAAAAAAAAAAAATGGAAATATGGAAAATCAAAATTACCGTAACCCCTGTTGCCCCACACATCTCCACAAATGCAAAGCCAAGCCCACAGTGTTCACGCGTATGTAAAGCGCGGTTGAACCGCACGTGTGACATACTGCTGTGACTATCAGAGTGAGAACAATAATTCTAGCACAAGAGCTCCTAGTTAACTCTAAAATGATGAGCTGTAAAGACTTTTAAAGCGTCACCCATGATGATTAATTGCCACTGTAGTTTTTGGCAATATCGCGGACGCACAAAATTTTTAAACCTGGAATGTTTGGTATTCACTCGATGCAACCTGATCTTTTAGTTTTTAACAAAAAGGGTATTCTATTGTGTGTTTTTGCACTAAAATTCATTGCACCTGAACTGGTTAATTATTGTCATAGGTTTTTTTTTTTAAAGCAAGGAGTTAGAATGGTTTGTCATTTTCTCCACTGATGCTTCAGATTTTTATACAGTGAAGTAGTTTTATTGTGGACATTATGTTCATCTAATGTTGAAAAAACAAACTGTTTATAAGACAGTGTCCTAAAATGTGATGCACTGTAAAATGATGATGAGCATTCGAATGAACAGATTGATTGAAATACTACTTACATATTTTATAATGCCTTGCTTCATTTCATGAAAATAATATATATATTTTGAAAAGTAAGGTTTTAATCAATATCTCACTGGACACAAGAACAATTTCCACAGTTTTCACAAAACTGAGTTTTATAGAACATTTGTTTAGCTCATTACATAAGGTTAATAACATAACAGATTATAAAATCTTCAGTTTTACTCAAATTGGTTCATGCAAAAATGAATACACCCCACAACAAAAACTACTACATCTAGTATTTTGTATAACCTCCATGATTTGTAAGGACAGCACCAAGTCTTCTCAGGCCTTGTGACATTTCTTTTCTATGTGGTTCCATTACTAACAGCACGAAATGGGAAGGAGTTTTCTTTAAGTAATGCCCTTTTATAATCAACGGTCTGCTGGACACCTGTTTAATGAATAATTAGACTAGTTGAATTCTTGTCAGCTAGGATTTTGTTGCCTAAAATTTAGCTTTGCTTCTAATGCAGGCCATAGACAGGTCGAACAGCGGCCGATTTTGTGAACGATAAACGAAAAATCGGTCGTTCGTTCGGCCGACCGTACCACCAACGACTAAAAAAATCGTCCAACTAAATCATAAAGTTCACCCCATAACTTCTATGCCTTTCAGGTCACAGCTCATGTGCAGATTTTTTATTGTTAAAACGATCGTCCGATTTGGCCATCATTGCCGCGAAAATCGGCCGATCGTCCAAATCGGCTGCAAATTTCTCAACATAACCGATAATCTGAAAGTGCAAAATAGACTAAAAACGGCTGACGAACTAATCCACTAACGGTACGAAAATCGGCCGAAAGATCGGATGATTAACGACCCATCTATGGCCTGCATAAGACTTTCATTTGGGTGTATTCATATTTCAACATGGTCTTGAATTAATTTGTTAGAAAAAAATACTTTTTTGTGTGTGCATATTAAAAAAAACTTGTTTGCATTCCATAGCCCGCATTTGTGGGAGTATTTTGTAGTTCAGTGTCCCATAGAAAATGTTGTTATATATATATATATATATATATATATATATATATATATATATATATATATATATATACATACACACACACACAAGAGAGGGCAGGCATAGGGGGTAGGCTCTTTAAAAAAATATGTATGACTGCAATAAATGTGTAGTTGAATGTTAAATGTCCTAAATAGATGTACATGTACAGGACATTTGAGACTTTATAGTAAATATATCACTTAAAGTGAGTTTATCAGGCAATAAACCTGCAATAATAGCAAATATTGTGTGTGTTCAGAATTTTTATACTTTGCTATTCGCATACATTTACACTTAAAATTCATTGCCTCTTTTTGTAGCGTTAGCACACTATCTGCTCACACAAGCTTGCTATATATTCTTCATGTTTCCTCATTTTTGTTCAATTTACAACACTGCAAACCTTTGCAATTACAAGCTCGCTGATAAGATCCTATTTAAAATTAATTCACACTAGGGAGCCTGTAAATGTTTAGTCCTGGGACAACAAATATAATATGGGATTTGCAGACATCCAGGAGCGCTACAGTGCTTTACCAAATGTTTCAGCAAACAGTAGATGTAACTGTGCCCCTCTGAGCAAGTCACTGCACAGTAATAGGTCTTGGAATAGCTACAAGGCTTTTAAAAACATCAACAGCAAATAATCATGACAACATAACATGTTAAAGTGCTGTAACACTGTTCCTTCCCTCTCTTTTTATACAGGCAGAGATACTCATTTACAAAACTTTTTTTAGTGACATTACAAGCTTACCTCCTAAACAATTTAAAATCTGGATAACGTAGTTGCAGAAATGTGCAATATACAGTGCACAGCATAAATGAGTACACTCCAACAGATTTGTCAGAAAACCTTTACTTTCCTTTCAGAATCAACATTTTCTATGTGACACTATACTACAAAATACTGCAACAATTGCAGGCCAGCCATTGATTGCAAACAACATTTGTTAATTTGCACACACAAAAAAGTATTTTTCCTAACAAATTAATTCAAGACCATGTTGCAAAAATGAATACACCCCAATTAAATTCTTAGGAGCAAAGCTAAATTTTAAACAACAAAATTCTAATTAACCGCTCGCCCTCCACTCTATAGCAGAAGTACTGCTACAGGATGGCAAGGCTGAGCAAAATATATATACATGATTTGCATTTCTGGGTAGGGAGTGCGCCGCTATTGGCAGCTAAAGGTGTCAATAACCAGGTCTGGGCCAGCGATTACCATGATAATACATGGAGTTCATTTGCCACTACACAGTCTTATGCCTATTTCCTGATATTAATTCACAGCCGAGTTAAAAGGTAGCTATACTTGTGTTCTTATAAGTGCTTGCAGTGACTAATTCAACCAGGTGCGTTAGAGGGCTGAGGTTGTTTTTGGAGTCAAGGCACAGAACAGGGAAACCCAAATTACCAAGCAGTTCCTTCGGGGGTAGGGTTACATAGTCTATGGAAGCTGCATGTACCATCTACTGTAAACACATTGCTACGTGAGCCTTGAGACATGCGTTCAAAGCTTGCAATTAATGTTAATATGGGCGAGACAAATTCTAAACCCAGGTGGTTTATGTAGGTGGCCTGGCTTTCTTATGGCAAAAACAAAATCAATGTCCTTATACAATGAATACTGTTCTATTTATTGTCAAGTCTTTTCAATAAAATACACAGGCTGAGAAAAAAAAAATTATGTGCATTAAGTTGGACAAAAAATAATACTGAAAAATGTTCTTCGCGGGAGAAGGCCGTTTGGGGTTAATTTGAAGTACTATGTGGATATTCATCCTTAAACCTTTCCCAAATTGTAGTGGCATTGGTGTATAGGAAAAACACAAAAGCATTGCTACATTTTTTTACGTTTATTTTTTTAAAAGCCATGTTCCGGTAGCAAGAAACCCCTTTAATTACTTCTCATGATAGCACCAGGCTTGCAAAATTGTTGCAGTAGCAGCTGATTAAAGCTCAGTTCCAGATACTGTGATGACAATCAATCAAAAACCAAAATGCCAAGTAAAGGGCATTTTATCAGTACCCTAATTTTGAAATGTAAAAATAATGAATCAACAGGTGCAGATTGCTATGGACTCTTCAATTACATGTAAACAAGATTTTCTTTCAAAGGCTTCTAGAAAAACTAATGGAAATACTGCAGAACTGACAAACACATGGTTAGCAATACATTTACTGGGGCAAACCACTTGCACATTACAGTAGCTTTTTAAATTTTTTTAGAATTTTATAAACGGATCCCAGGGCTAGGCTCTCCCCATCCCCCCACCCCCCGCTTCATGACCATGGCATTTTTTGCAATTTTAACTGCCAATTGCTTGGTCATGCAACACTGTACCCAATATGAAATTTATATTTTTTTTTCCCTCACACAAATATAGCTTTTGGGGGTATTCCCGACCGGCCGTTGTACATAAACAGCCGGACGGTAAAAGTGCAGGGTCAGGTGGCTGTTTATAAACGGCCTCCCCCGTGGAGCGCACAGCACCGCGATCCGGTGCCCGCTGCGTCCTCCGGACACAGTGAAACACCGATCATCGGACGGGACCTCTGTAGAAGGTCCCGATCATGTGATCACTGATTGGCCAATCAGTGATCACATGCAAAGTAGTAGCAAAATGTCACTTGTGACATCATTGCTTACTACGTGTGAAATCTGTGAATGATCACAGAGATCACATGGTACAAAGCTATTCACAACAGCCTTGTACCATGTGACAAGCTGTGACCAATCACAGCTCACTCAGTAGTTCTCAATTGCTGCAAGAATGCAGACAGAATGAGAAATGATTGCTTTTACATCCTATATGGGTGTAAAAGCAATCAATGTAAAAAAAAAAAAAATCTTCACAACCCCCGAAAAGTAGTACAGTGTCACCATGGTGACACTGTACTGCTAGGGTGACAGTATGTAAAAAAAAAAGTAATAAATTAAATATAAAAAAAAAATGTAAAAAAAAAATGTTTAAAAATGATAATTTTTGGTTATAAACTAATTTGGCTTTTTTTTTTTTTTTACTAAAAAGATAACAGAATAAATTTTGGCCAAGATTTATGATGAAATATTATTTAATTGCAAAATTTTATAAGAAAAACACTTTTTTCAAAATTTTTGGACATTTTCATTTACATAGCAAAAAAAAACAAAAATCCCAGCAGTGAATAAATACCACCAAAATAAAGTTTTATCTATCTAAAAAAATGGTAAAAAATTCATATGGGTACAGTGTTGCATGACCGTGCAATTGTCATTCAAAGTGTGATAGCGCTGAAAGCTGAAAATTGCCCTGGTCAGGTTAATTTTTTGCTAAAGAAATGAAAAATACTGAAAATTTTGAAAAATTTAGTTTGTTAAAAAATTTAGCAAACAAAATTTTTATTCATAAATTTAGGCCAAAATATATTCTGCTACATTTTTTTTTGTAAAAAACAAAATCAGTGTATATAATTTAGTTTGTGTGAAAGTTACATAGTCTACAAACGATGGTACATTATATTTGAAAATTGATCAATCCTGAAGAACTGATGTCATATCTCATTTCTTGAGGCCCTATAATACCAGGAAAGTAAAAATACACCCAAAATGAGCTCATTTTGGAATGTAGACAGTTCAAGGTATTTAGTTAGAGGCATGGTGAGTTTTTTAAAGTTGTCAAAATTTTCTGAGAATTAAGAAATAAAAAAAAATGTTTTCCTACTATTTTTTTCTTGCATACTGTCAACAGTGCAGTACATAATCATTATATTACTGGCATGGCAGTGATCTGGTGACAGTATGTAAATTAAAATAAATAAATAAATGACATACTGTGACTAGGGCAGTGTAGTGTTACCATAGTAACTGTGTACTACTCTGGGGAGAAAATATATATATTTTTTTAATACTATGAAAGCAATTGTTTGAGCTGTCATGAGTGGTTTTCATTCATGGCGCATTGTTTACTATTGTGATGCTGTGTTTGGCCACAGCTATCACATGGCACAGGGTGCTGTGATTGGCCCAAGTACCATGTGATCACTGTGATCAATCACAGATCACACACAGTAGTAAACAATGATATCATGAATGGATTCCATTCATGACTCTTTACTAGGGGACCTGTGATCGCTGTGATTGGTCACAGTGATCAAGTGATATCTGGGAAGATCACAGCGGCCCGATACCGATATTCGGTCGTAGATCAGGCCACACGTGAGGGGGCTGCTGTCCAGGAATAACAGAGCTGTGGTCAAATTACTACTGCTGGTCAAGTTGCTAAACACTGCTCCATAGCAAATTCTGGAATTTAAAAGTTGAATGCCAGCGCTTAGCACTAGGTAGGGCAGAGTTTAAAGCGAAACCTACTCTAAAACTTAAGCAAGAATTTCAACATTTTGTCTAAAATCATTATTAACTTTGAGCCTTACCTTTGACAGATTTAGATTTGCTTTCTGACTTAACTCTGCCTAGGACTAGAATACACTTAGATAAATTAAGGTCAGTTTGAGATCAGTTGGTGCTTTGCTTTAAATCCTTCACACATGCCAAAATGAATGCATGTTAATGTGTGCAAAAGCATCTAAAATGCCCATGAAAACTAGCCCTTCTGCTGGCCACACATATAAGACAAATTTCAGGCAGTTGTAACCATTTTCAAAAAGCTTTTGAGAGAAAAAAAAACTGACCAAGGATGAATGCTACCTGCAGCTAACAAATTGTGTATGCACAGTGAAAGGATCCAAAGTGTTTGTGTTAAGTTGCCTTGTGACTGAAAGCTGATTCACAGCCACTTCCTCCTGTACCACTATCCTCTCCCTCCAAGATTGTAAGCTCGAAAGAGCAAGGCCCTTGAACCCCTCATGTTTTGTTTTGTTACTGTATTGTCTCATGTTCTGTCCCCCACTATAATGTACAGTGCTGAGCAAACCTTTTATCGCTATATAAATACTGTATAATAATAATAATAATTCAGACTGGTTGAATTACACTGGTTGTCTGATATTTTCATTGAACTTGGCCTGAATTACGAAGGCTTGGTCCACATTTCTACACTGCAAGAACACGTCCAAAATCACACGCGTTTCCACAATGTGCAAATAACCTGTATCCCTGTTGCAGGAGAGCGGCATGCCAATAATTCTTAATGGCCTCCCCACTGCAACTTGTAAAATCTAACTAGTTGGAAAATCAAACTACAATTACCATAGCTTTTTCCTTGTTATTTTATTTTTCAACAAACGGTTTTGAAGCCAACAATTTATTACCCCGTTTTGATTTCACAAATTACCAAAATTCTGGTGGTTGATCAAACTCATGGGTGGTGCATTGCTTTGTTTCTGGCAATTACTTGCAACTGCATGTGCAATACTTAGATGGAAATTGCTTTGGGACGTTACCTGAAGTCTGACATTTGATGCTTAAGCCGGCCATACATGGGCCGATACATGTATGGGCAAGGTTGATCCATCAAGTCGACTTGGGTACAACCAGCTTTCCGGATTTTATTACATTCGATTCCTGCCAGCAGCTATAGCTGCTAGCAGTAATCATTGTGTTCTTCCGGTCGGGAACACTCCCCGCACCCACTCCCTTCTGGCAGAACACAATAGTGCTGCGGGATACACGGACTCTGTTGATGGGGGAATCAATTGATTTTCTTTCCTTCCACTGGTGATGGAAGAAAAGAAAATTAAATCTTCTATGGGCTGACTTAGTGAACTGCCTGTGGTCAGAACAATGATACCTGCGCATGTGCATAGCAGTATCACATTAAAAAAAGCACAGTAGCTAGCCAGAACGTAAATTGTGCATCACCACCAACAGCATTCAAACATCTGAAGAGTAAATGCTTAGATTCTTGTACGTGTTTAGTGTAGTCGTAACTGGTTCTCTTCAAACCAAGTTTTTTTATTTATAAATCAGACCCCCTGTGTGTAACATGACCAACCAGAAACGTCACAGGAACATAGGTCCTTCCCACACTGGCATCACAAAATGCCTGAACTTCAGATTTTGGCTTAGTCAGTTGAAAAGCAAGGTCATGGTAACATTAAGAAACAATGAATGATGTCAGCTGTGCTTAAAAAGGCCAAGTTATTACCAATTCTCTTTCCTACCACATGCAGCAGGCACGCCCCCCCCCCCCCCTTCTCAGGCTGTCAAAATACCCAAACAGTGGCTGCATGTGACTGGATGCTATCTCTGTTTGTCCAGCAATAGCTGCTTTTATTTTTCAATCAAGATGTTGCTCAGCTAGCAGGACAAGTATGCATGTGGAGCGCGCATTAGACAATTTGATAAACCTGGTTACTTAGCTCATTCTCAAATCCCACTGGGGAGAATGTATCAATACTGGAGCAGACAGAAGCTGGAGTAACTGTATATGACAACCAGCTTCTTTTTTCGGACTGTTCAATTAAGCTTTGAAAATGAAAGATAGAAGCTAATTGGTTGCCATGCACAGCTGATCAAGATTCTGTCAGCTCCTGTTTTTATGAATTACTCTCACCGTGCCTATGCTTGCACTGCATGTAAAAACAACATACAGGAGAGTGGCAATGTTCAAGCTAGAAAACACAGGACCTCATTTATTAAAGTGTAATAAATTGGATTACTGTCTGAATCTGAATGGTTGTCTAGGGGCGCTGCAAACCTTTTTCTCCATATGTTTGAATCTTACTGGATGCCATTGGGACCAAAACAAGGAGCTTTTATTTCAGCCACTGTTTTAAAAAACAGGCCTACAGCGTTTTCTAACATGCAAATGGGAAATGACAGACTACTGGTTGCCATGGAAATCGAGAACACTTTTCAAACATGAGGACCAGATCAAGAGAAGAGTCTGTCAGTCAGCTTTTTTTTCATCAGGGTAATACAAGATCAGAGAGAACTTGCATAGGTCCAGTTAACATATCAGAGAGGCGGCCCAACCCCTGTACCCAATACCCACAAATTCTGCATCTGAGATTTGCAATGTGAACATGCAAGAGAAAAACCCAGCTGATTCTATACTTTCAATGTCCCAGTTCTTTTTTGAGCTGAAAGCCTGAAAACTTTTATTTCTATCTCTGTTAGGAAAACAGGAGCTGCAGATAACAAACCCATTGCAACCCTCTAATGTTTCACAGGCATGCACTCTACTCCAAGACCATTATGCAACAAAAGCCAACACTTGCAGCAATTTCATCACTGTTGTTTATTTACTTTTGTAACTTAAAATGATCGAAAATGAAAAAATTAACAAAGAAAAATAATCAGATCAGGTAAAGATACCTCATGGGTCTTTTAAGATCTTTTGAATGTAAAGCCTGATACGCACAAGCCGAAAATCGGCTGGTTCAACAGAAACCCGTATGTGCAGAAGCCTGTCAGACAGAAGCTTGTCAAAAAGGCATGCTGGAAAAACAACAGTTGATTGGCATCCAATCAGCGCTCGCAGCCAATGGGAGATTTCTGTACTAACATTGCAGGGGAGGGAGGAGTGTACAGTGCTGACGTCACGCCACTGCATGATTCAGGGTCGGCCATCTATGTAAACTGACATACTTGATGTATTTTATATGGATTTTGTAATAAATACTACACTGCTGGAGGCATATTTGCTCCTTCTGAGCTTTATTTCATCATAGCCTGTCCAGACAGAGTGGTACCTGTGGATACAGTCATTTGCCAGTCACGTGCACTTATGGAACTTCTGTTTAGACACAGGGGCGTTCCATGCTGTTGTAGTGGTAGCCATCAGTTTTGCTGAGTCTTGAATTCACAGGGAGATGGTGACGGCATTTTTTAATTACTTTACTGCAAGCAAGAGCACTTTTGTGGTGGTGGATTGATATTTTCAAGTTTTTTCACCGAAAATGTAATTATATGGATGGTTATTTTATTTTCACTTGATTTTTTAACTCTGGTTTTTGTCATATACCTTTATTAGACACACTATTTCCTATGATTCAGGCTACACTTTTATTTTTATGCACATTTACTTAGGTTTGGTATGCTACCTATTGGTGTCAGCTGCCTTACACTTCCAGATACAGGCAGATATTATTTGCTTTATTTTAAATGTTTGGGTTTTACCATTCTAGCAGCTATATGGAAAAATAGAAGAGGCCTTTCTTGGCACATGAAAATGATCCTAAGTGCAGTGGGAGGCGGGCAATTCCCAGGGTTTCTGAGGTGCACAGGCTCCTCACCTTTTCATATATAGTTAAGATTTGCCTCCAAAAGAGAGTGCTCTGAGGGCACGACCACTAGGTGTGTTGCATAATACATTTCTTTTTTATGTATCACCAACAGCATTATAAGACATTTTAATAGGACAAATGATCATGATATAAACATATATAGAATTACAATAACCTCCAATCCTATTGATTTGTGCTTAACACGCTATCATCCTAGTAAATTAAGCTTAATACTGCATATTTTATTTAAGTTATATACATATTTTATGAGAAAAGATAAGATGTTTCCCATATACTGGACCTGAACACATCTTCCTATCACAGGAGCTTTGATTTACTATATTGGAAACAAAATGAAATAAGTGCTCTGTCCTTACAGAAATAGAACTGTGAATTTTAATGTACAATTGTCCTTTTCATTGATAATAAAAATTTTTTGGCAGCAACAGCTATGACCTTTCCTGGATTTCTTTCTACCCGTGTGTCACAGTTATGTATTACACTAATACTGCACCCGAAGTTCGCCTAATGAGTTTAATGAATTTTGTGCCCAGCCAAATGCAGGATGGATAGAATTTATGTGCCTATAAACTGGCATAGTGAGAAAACGATGGCGCAGAAGAAAGTTTACTGAGGATTGTCTTGTAGCATTGCATGGACGTGGAAAGAAAGGTGGAGAAGCATTGCTAAAGGCTGAGAAAAATTAGAGGAGACACACTTACCTGTTTCTACATCCTGTACATAGAAGTGTAGCTCATCTGTAATCTCTGTTACTAAAACAGGTTTGTAATTGGCATTCCTTTCCTTTTCCTCCACCACAGCCACTACTTCTTCTACTGGTTGTTCCTCAAACTTTGACCAGATCTGAAAAAAAACATGATATTAATTACAAAACAGATAAAATATTTTTAGTGTTTAATGCCTAAAAAAATCTAGACAAATATGAGAAAAAAAAACCACATAGCTTAGTTGACTAAACTGACTTTCCTAAATGCTTTCCATGGTCATACTAACAGACATCTAAAACCAGGTGCTGGCATATACACATTCAACTGTAGTACACAGATCTTAAGTTAGCTCTAAGTGATCCTCCTATTTACCCTGCACCCATCAACATTCCATCAGTGAGACTTTGCGTTTTGCTATGAACATCCTTCTAACCAGTGTAACTTGAACATCCCTGTGATTAGGGCCTCTTACGGATGTGAAGAGAAGGATGACCATTGGCCTCAAATCACAGAAACTACTTTTAAGTGAGAAGAGTCATCCCAGAACAGTGTTTTCCAACACATTATTTATATTCCTTGAAAGTTGGTCTCAATGATTTGTTCCCAACACTACAGACACTTTCCTCTGCTCATCTTCCAAACTGATATTCACAATATTCTCAAATTCCAAAAATGGTGTTACTGCCAAGTAAAGTCCAATGTTGAAGTTACTAATAATGGATAAAACGTTCAGTTTTCATGCTGAAAATTCTCTTTCAGCATTCTCTGCTTTACACAGTTGTCATGTGTGCTGCCATAGCCAGTTTAAATTGACTAATGACAAGGTAGGATCTTGAAGTCCAAATAAGTCTTTGAAAAATGTATGTTGTAACTTACAAATAAATAAAAAAATCAATTACTGCCTTAGTCATGGGGCATATATTAAAAGGCCCGTTGGTAGACTTGAGATATGTGGTACATAGAAGCGGTGATGGAGTAGCTGTTCAGAGGAAGACAAAACAGCAGGATGTGTATGAGAAAATAACTGGACATGCTTGAAAATTACATCATTTCAAATCCCCACATAGCTAGTTTGCAGAAAGGCATTTCCAGAGAATATACAATATATGAGCTATGCTTCTTCTAACAGAAAAACACATTTATTACCATTTTGCTGTCTCATTATTTAGCTTACTGTAAAGGATTTCCAAACGTACTGCCTTATAAGGGTTATATTGTTATAATACAAAAGTTACACTGCAAAAGCTGTCGATGGGCAGAATAAAGCAAGAAAAAAGCAAAAAGATGTCTATTAGCTGGAGCAATTTGGCAAATACATATATAATCATATACATCTGACAAGTCTATTTAGGACTGTATAACTGCGGTAGATGCATATGCTGTGGAGTTCTATGGCATGTTATAGTCCCAGCTCAGGAAAAACAGTGTCCATCAAAAAGCACGTTGTCTGGTACAGCCTCTCCTTGTCAAAAGCGTCCTCTGTAACCTCAACAAAAATAACTTGAAAATGACACAGAGTCCCCAGCAGGTGGAGAGGAGGCAGAGTGATGGATGGGAACGGACAGAGATGCTAATTACTCTGGTGAAGCATTAGTGACTATGTACACCATCTCGCCACTAGAGGAGCAAGCCCAGCTGCCAAGCATTATCTTTAGGGTTATTATCAGATAACAAGCAAAGTAGATATGCAGTAACACCATTGATTTAAATATAGTTTCTGCAGTACAATCTCTAGTGGATCATTCAATACATTATCCAGTTTAGCAATCCTCTATGCAGCTAAGAGCATATGTCAGCAAAATGTGTCAATATCCACAGCAAGTCCCTTTATGGCCTATATTTATAGCATACAGCTAGGAAAGGGCTCTGATTAGAAACGGTTACAATCTTTCTAAAAAGATGTAAAAGTATTCATATTTAGAGAAATCTGCAAAAACACTGAATGGTGTTTTTGGATCTGTTCAAAGTCCTGCTTTAAAATAGAACAAAAATTTATGAAAGCATATAAAATCCAACATGCACATGGATTTTTAACAGAAACCGAAGAAAAATATGGAGGATGCCAGTGATGACAATCTCCTGAAAATAGCTGTCTGGCTGTCACACCGATTCAGTCTTCAGTATCTTTCAAGCCAGAACAAGTACACAGCAAGTGAAATCAAAACTTCTGATCTGCATAACTGTTCAGGGTAAGTGATTCAGATGACTGAAGCCAATAAAGCAGCATGGCAGCCAGGCAACCAGCACTAACAGGAAAAAAAAACAATAGCGGCCTATATATTACTTCTCAAAATAGGTTTTCCAAAGCTTATTTAACCACTTAAATACCAGGCAATTTTTCCCCCTTCCTGCACAGGCCAATGTTCAGCTTTCAGCGCTGTCACACTTTGAATGACAATTGCCTAGCCATGCAACACTGTACCCAAATGAATGTTTTTTGAGACAGAAAGTTTTTTTGGCAGATGAAATTTTTTTGAGAGAGAGAGAGAGAGAGAGATAAAGCTTCTTTTGGTGGTATTTAATCATCACGTTTTTTTTTTTCTTGCTAAAACAAAAAAGACTGAACATTGTGAAAAAAAACTCCAAACACTTTTTCTTACTTTTGGTTACCAAATTTTGCAAATAAGTAATTTTTCTTCTTCACTGATGTGGCTGCTCTGGTGGGCAGTGATAACCTACACTGATGGGGCTGCATTAATCAAGGCACCAATTATCAGTAACCTGATTATCACTGTAAACAATGTACTTCCTGTGCCCAGTCAGACTTGTCAGTTATTGGCTCTTCTTACCTCACACAGAGACAGCATATGAGCAAAGGAAATACCATTAACTGGTGAGTTTGTTTATATCAGACCAGCTGTGATTGGACACAGCTGATGACTGGTAAAGAGCCGCTGCATTTGACCCTTTACTGTGATCTGTGATCAGCTAAGAGCCATGCTGTAGTAGTATTTCGGCTACAGTGTGGTAAAGAAGTGGTTAAACTAGTTCTTTGGAATTAAATGTCATTTCTGCATTTGTTGACCGTATACAATATAAATATAAAAGTAGAAAATCAGATTAGACAGATCAGGGTTAAGCCCATATCATGGAGGGGATGGATGCTCCTCTCTCATACACACTGGCATAACTGTAGATACAAAGCAAATCCAAGTGATATTAAGATATCAGAATTTGACCAAGACCACCTGTGTTGGCCTGCTTAGAAGCCCTTGTCTTTCCCTAAGCCCGGGTTCACATATATGCGGTTCGGTACACTGCATGTAATTCGCACAGGAAACGCACTCCATTCCTGTGCAAACCACATGCAAATTGTGTGCGGTGTGATTGGGGCCATAAACCCACACCAAAAAGGTGCAAGACCCTTTATTTGGTCCACACTAGAATCGGACACCTATGCAATCCGATTCTGCGCATCACACCGCGTTTTGATTTTGGGTTGTTGTTGACTTAACATACACAGCAGAGGTTCGCATGAATGGGGTACGATTCTGATGCGGTGCAGAATTCGCACAGAAAATGCATCAGTGTAAACCCAGGCTTAACCCTATTTAGATTTTGAAGCATGCTTTGATACACTAGAAAAAATACATACTGCCGCTGAACAAGAATGTTCTTACTTTCATGCAAAGATTACTACTGCATAATAGGTATTGTTCTCGGCAACAGTTGTACAGTGCAATTGATTATTCAGTGACCCATACAACTGGCTAAAATAAAAAAATATATATTTTTTTGCCATTAATCAGCTAATACATTGTTTCCAGTATAAACCTTATGAAAATCAGCCTTCATCTTCAATTGTTCATGCAAAACGTTCATTTATCAAACATTTTCAAACAACTGTGGCTTGATTATCAGTGTTTTAAGGTACTTTCACACAGGCGTCAGCAGCACAGTCAAGTTTTTTTGCTAAGGAAAAGCTGATGACTACAGATTCCAATTACATCAGTTTGCACATCCATCTTCCGTTCAGTTTATATCAGTTCAGTTTACATCTGGTTGTAATCGTAGTGTATTTGCCCGCAGCAGCTCACATTGGATAACATTGTACTTTTGTACCATGTTATCTGGTTGCAGTGTGTTTCAAAAAGTAGTGCATGCACTACCTCTGATGCAGTGCAATTTCAGCCCATTCAAAATGAATGGGCTGAAGTCGCACTTCACAGAACCGCATATGAATCGCACAGCGCATTCCTGTGGGATTCATGTGCAGGAATGGTATGAACTGGCCATAAAAACAGACATGAAGGGAATGGAAGGCATCCGTCTATTCAGATCTGTCTAAACAGAAAAAGATGCAGCTTTGTTCCATTTGAAAAAAACAAAAAAAACAAAACTGAACGGACACAGATGTAGGTAGATGTAAATGGATGCTCATTAATTTACATTCGCCCACACACAAGCATACACTGTGGGAGGTATACTAAAACTGGTGCAGTCGGAATCTGATACAGCTATGCATGGAAGCCAATTGGCTTTGGCAATAAGGCTGGCCATACACTATACAATTTTCTGCCCAATTTCCTTTAGATTTACCTTCAACTATGTAGTGCAAAAGCCTGCCTAACTGGATACAACTGAAAGTGTTGTTAAGGTTTGACCTCATATTATATGGTTTTTGGTACATCTAATGCGATATTCTCGATAAGAAAATTGTATGTTTGGCCAGCCTATAATCTGACCATTCCAAATCTGGAAGCGAATTGGTTTCTATGTAGAGCTGTACCAGATTTTGCACTCTCCAGTTTTAGTAAACAACCCCATTGCCTTGATCTGTTTGAAAAATCGACAGACAAATCTAGACTAAACGTCCATGTGAAAGGGGTCTAAAGCATAGCTTATGGGTTTTACAAAATTATTGAGATCTAGACAAATTTGTCTGCACTTGTCTGTTTCTCAAACCTTTTCCCACACAGTCTTACATGCAAACAGACGGAGCCATTTGTTTCTGAGCAATATAATTTAGCCATCTTCATAGATTCCTACAAAACATGAACAGTATTTCAGAAAAGGTTTGAGGTACACTGAGCTACAACATGCATTAACAAGGAACTTTTTTTTTTCCTTATTCACAATACACGGCCCTTGTCAAAGCCTATAGCTATGGCACTAGGCTTGGTGTCTACAGAGGTCATATCACCATGAAATTCCTTAACCACTTGCCTACAGGGCACTTTTATCTCCTTCCTGCCCAGGCCAATTTTCAGCTTCCAGTGTTGTCGCACCTTGAATGACAATTGTGCGGTCATGCAACATTGTACCTAAACAAATATTTATTTTTTGGAGACAGAGCTTTCTTTTGATGGTATTTTATCACCACTGGGTTTTTTATTCTTTGCTAAACAAACTAAAAAAGACTGAAAATGTTGAAAAAAATTTTTTTCTTAGCTTCTGTTATAAAATGTAAATAAGTAATTTTTCTCCTTCATTGATGTGCACTAATGAGGCTGCACTGATGGGCACTGATAGGTGGTACTGGTGGGCATTGACAGGCATCAGTGACGGGCACTGAAAGGCAGCACTCATATGGCACCGATTGAAACTGCTAGGCAGCACTGATAATTGGCACTGAATGGCAGCTCTGATGGTCATTTATGGGCACTGACAGGTGGCAATTATGGTCACTGAAAGGCAGCACTGATGGGGCTACACTGATAATCAAGGCACTGATCGTCTGTGTATATGTCCCCTCTGAGGAATGCCGCTTATCGGCTTTCCTCTCCTCACACATGAGGAAAGTACTGCCGATTACTGGCATTTCCTATATACATGCAAACAGCTGTGATTGGACACAGCTGATCACATGATAGCGCCTATGTCATCAGCTCTTTACTGTGATCACCACATGCCCCCGGGGGGGGCGCATGCGCAGCTAGAGTGGGAGGATGTCATGTGATGTCCTTTCAGAACAAGAGAACTGCCGCCCCCCCGTCATTTCCTTATATGGTGGGCAGGAGGTGGTTAAAGCTGAACTCCAGAATTACCTTTTTCCCTCCATATGTGTAGCAAGCCCACTCCTGTGTTGAACAAGATAAATCTCAATTTCCATCTTCACAATAAGATTCAGGAAGTTGACTTAAATGTGCCACACCCCTAACATTGCAGAAGGTTTGTTAAATACATAGACAGGATTTTTAAGGCACAGCTTGTAATAGTATTATTAAAATACGATACATTTGATCAAACTTTAAAAAAGGAATCTCACAACTGATAAAAACATCAAAGTGGACATTCAGATAAATAATCTTGTCCTTACTTATTTACAACAGTCATATATAAATCATTACACATGGAACAAAACAGCTCTCTTATGACTTAAAGCAGCGTTACACCCAAAAGTGGAAGCCCTGCTTTTCTGGCTCCTCTCCCCTCTGCTGCACATCTGATCTGGCACCTTTTGGGGGGGGGGGAGCAGGTGTCTGGTTTTGACAGGTACCCACTCCCACTTCTGCTCAGTTTGCCACCAGGAGAACACAGTGATTACTGCTAGCATATATAATACCCTCTAGCAATAGTCGAATGTAAAACCCAATGGGCTGGCTGTACCCAAGTTGATCAACTTGGGTACATTCAGCTTGCCCCTACATGGTTCAAACCTCGGCCAGATCCTTGCTGAACCAGCCGTGATTCGAACCATCTATGGGCGGCTTTAACAGAACATAAGTTGTCAGCAACAAAACATCCATTAATTTTACATTACAGACATGATGTACATAATCATGTGTATAACACTGTTGTGATTACTAGGAACATCAAGAGGGAGATAAGAGGACAATGCCCCCCATCAACTGGCCCAAGAAGAGGGGGCCTCAGTCGGAGCCCAGATACCTCCCCGGGAGTGGCAGACCCCACTAGAAGGCATCCAATATGGATAGCATCTCTTAGCTTAACTTCAGTAATTGGCAAAGTCACTTTTAAAAATGTCTCTACAAGAATGGCTGTCTCCACAGAAACACAACAACAAGGCATAGAAAGTCAGTAATGGGAAAAGATCAGCTGCAGGGAGACCACAAGCAAAACTGTAGACTAGTTCTTACCTATTTTGGGCACAGCCACCACAGTCCAGTGCTCTTTAAACTACTAGTTTTTGAATGGAAACAGAAGCAGGGGAAAAAATGCTACCTCCAAACAAATAATATTTCAACATGCATTAAACTACTATGAACTGGAGAGGGGGGTCTTTAGGCCTTTTAAAGGAAAACTACAACAGTGATTCTCGTGCATTATGTAATGCAGTGGGCTGGAGCGAGACAAGTGATACAGGAATCTGGAGAACAGCAGGCTGTGAATCGTTATGTCTCCTTCCTGGCTATGCAATGTGACTGATATGATTGGTTAGAAATGACTACAAATATTTTGACAGGTAAAACGGTTCATATAATTTATGTCACCTCTGTATTGCTTGACTAAATTCCACTTTAATTGCAGGTTTTTCGCTTAATAGTAACACCAGACATCATTATAATTTTGTATACATAATGAGTACCACTGTTTTCTTCTTAATTTTATCAATGACAAGCTGCATGACTCTTTCATGTTACTTTATGCCCACAAATTGGTATTAAGTATACACTTACTGCAAATGTCAACGCATGTCATTCACACGATTAGGTAGTTATTTTGCACAAGAAACAATATACACAATTGTCTGTACAGAGCAGCACTACAGTCATACCATTAATTGGATAGTCTTCCAGGCAGGTGACTAATGAAGAGACCATGGATTCTTTCAAGCTCTTGTCTTGGTATCTAAGCGTCTTTGTTATGAACTGTTTCTTTTGCTAATGTGCATAACTAAGGGTCTGCTTGCACACATTTATGGTTTTGCTCTATAAGGAAAATGAGCCTGAAGCCATACTTAAAATGGTTGTGGTGGTCAACAGCATGCTCTTGCAGGCTTCAGGTGAAATTGTGGTCTGATACAGGACACCGTTTATTCAACACAATCATTTTTATATTATTACCTATAAAGCTCATATGTGAGAGCTGTACAATAGAGTTAAATTGCAGACACATACTCTCTCCTAGAACAGTAGAGGACCTAGCTCATGAAAGCAAAATCTAGTGGATTGTGGCTTTAATGGAAAATAAAGTGGAGGTTTCTGGCTGGGTAATGTCTGTATGTACTTTGCTCTCAGAACATACGGCTATTATACACAGAGCGATTCTGATCTTAAACCCTTCTAGTAGAAGCAACTGAACATCTGCTAATGCAGCCAATTTGCAATATTACATCTTAAATGCAACCAGTCATTTCTAACTCCTATCATACAATTCAGCCTGTAGGATTTATTGTCTGTGGGAGTTGATTTAAGACGGAGAAGCTGGAGTTTCATCGAGCAGCTACACAACCTGGCACAACAAAGAGAAAGGGAGGGAGCGAGGAAAGCAGAAATGATGGAGAGAGAAGAAGTGGGTATGTATGCGGGGATGATGCAGAGAAAATTATGGAGAGGAGAAAATGAAGATGGCAAAGAAATAAGTAAATGCGAGAGAATGAAACAAGGACAAGAGGCAGCATGAAACTGGAGTCTCTCGCTCTCTACTAAGAAAACATTGGGCAGTAATTGTATAACTAATAAAAAAGACAGCAGCCACAATTTGTTTGCATGTACCCTAGCCAAGACTCAAGTCACCTTACTTAAGAGATTTTACAACAATGCAGGTGCAGCAGTCACTTCGATCTTTCTGAAACATGAAGACTGTTCCAGAAGAAAAATCTGAACCATATGGGACTTCAGACCCATCAATTTATTTCAATCAGATTGTTCATTGGATGTAATTAACAGAATAAATTGATAAACGAGAGGGTAGCTGATCTGAAGGAGAGCATTTATCACCATACCTTATGTTTTTGCAATGCTTTGCAGGTTGGGATGGATTTTATTTAAACAATTTATTAGTAGAGTCATCTAGGGTGTTATGTGGCTGGATAAACTGAAAATCAAATGGTCAAAGCTAAAAATAATCATAGACTAGGCTATTTAGGGAGTGAATTGTGTTTTCAAAGTGGTCATTTAGTTTGCCATAAATTTTTGGTGTACATAATGTCTATAATTGTTTGACATCAGGAGCCTGTTTAGCAAGTCAAAGTTTAAATAACTGTCAAATTTGAATGGTATTTTCTCCTGCCCTATTTCTATGCAGGTGCCATCCTCGTTTAATTTAGAATACATGGGAAGTACATGTAATCAGAGTTCTGTTCACAGGAGGATGAATGGAGCTCAGCCAGCACTGCTTTTATGGATCTGTAAACAATACCTTCGGCATTATCCCCAGACAAAAGACAACAGAGTTGCATTTAATTGTGATTTCAAACCTACGTTAAAAGTAAACCCTAAAACATAACTCTGGGCAAATAAAGTGAGAGCCGAGAATTCCTGTGCATACCAACTGTAAAAATAAAGATGTGTGTGTCTACAAATTAGCAGCTAAACATTTTGCCTGCACAACTTATTTGAATTATGTATCTAAAGTAATCCTTTCTTAAGGGAAATATGGTGGCTGCCAACACTGACTTGCTTTGGAATGCTAAAAGTTTCCCAGCTTTTATACTGATCATCTGGCTTCAACATTTAGTTGCTGACTTTGAACATATATGCTGATCAAGAAAGTCAAGAGTGGTTAGAAGTCCTTGTCTATTTGTGGGTCAGCTCCTCAAATCACTTGCAAAAATAAGAAATAATGGTCTTCAAGCTCTCCTCAAAGCATTACATAATGACTCAAACAATTTTTTTCTCCACATCACTCATTTGTATATAAATATTACACTGCTACTAGCATACAACCACATTACACACATTTAATTCCCTTCACAACATAGCACTGACACTAGAGGGTTAATCATGCAGCTACACTAGGCTAGCCTATTCCTAATATGACCAGGCAGGCAGGCATTTTAAGTTAATTGATCATTGATTATGTTGGATTATCCAGCTGGAAGTGTTCCAGGCTTGTATTATTAATGGAATACAGCGGTCGAGTGTTTGGCAGGCATGGATAGTTAAAGAAGGTACAGTTCTTCAGTATTTTAATCTCTTCAGTGACATAATCCCACAACTTCTGTATTGCAAGTTTTAGCAGATGGGGTCCGTTCTAGGAGAAGGCCCAAAAAAGAAAATCTGATCAAACTCACTGTGACGGGAGGCAACATGAAAATAATGTGATGTAATTAATTACAGACTGGTCTGCCTTGACTAGGATTCTCTTGGCATGAAGGCATGTCATGGTGTATTACTATGCAGGATTAGTGGACACAGCCTGGCAACGCATGAAGACATGGGAAGAATTATGAGCACAGACCCAGAAAATGCAAAGCAGAAAATGTACTCAGAGCCTATTCCATTTTCTCTTAGCTTTAGTCTTCTCTATTATTATAATGAAAAAAAATTACACACAAAGCACAGCTTACAGTGATTCTAAACACAATCATTTTCTTTAAAACAACAAATATGTTAGTTACCAGCTCTGTGCAATGGTTTTGCACAGAGCAGCCCAGATCATCCTATTCGCCTGATGGGGAAATGAGAAATTAGTACCCAATCAGGTTCGCCCCTGCTGCAAGTGGATGGATCTACAGCTGCTATTCAGTTCAATAGTGGCTTTCAAATCCTCCCACTTCTATGTGCTGTTGATCAAAATTAAGGTGGACCTGATGGAAACTACTCTCTCTGTTCCCCATCAGACTTTGTCCACCTAGTGACTCAAGTTGTTCACCAAATATGGGCATTACCATATTGGGGTAATGACATCACCAGTACCCCCGACCCCTTTGTGTACATTTAGCTTTTGGCTGGGGAATCTCCTGGTTGACAGCTGAATGGGGCTAGGGATAGAACCCTGTCACATTTAGCAGAACAGGCATGGCTCACTCTGAGCACTGGTGTGCCTCAGTTGCCATAGCAACAGGTTCTTAACGTGGCAGTACTAAGAACTACCTGAAGTCGTTGCCTGTGTCATTAAGGTTACCAAAACGGACACAAATGTTTGCCTTCACACACCTTCTGTCCACAAGATGTGTGAAGTCTGCTCATCCCCGGCAAAGCTCACTGTCAATACATGCTTACTGTGTATTCTGATGTTTTTTCTTCACATGGCACACAAAGCGATTGCGGAAACAAAGAAGTTATACTGACAGTGATATTACGATGTGTGTTTAAAGCACAGTAAGTATGTATTGGTGGCTTTGGTGCTGCCAGCTTTGAGAAATTATGTGCAGGAGGATCTCATTACACTGTATGTGTTATGTAGTCCTAACCTCTGCACTCTGTGCATCACGAATCACGACCCCTGGTACTTCGTGCATCATGTAGTCTGGATACCTGTGCTTTAGTGTTGCATAGTCCTGACTCCTCCGCTGTGTTCATGCATCAGGTAGTCCTGACCCCTGTTTTGACAGACAGGTAGTCTTGATCTCTGCACTTATTGTACATTATGTACTTCTGATCCCTGCTCTCATTTTGCATTAATAGTCCCTAGGAATAAGTGCACCACATTGTCCTGACCCCATGCTTGTGCAGCGGATAGTTCTGACCCTGCTCTCATTGCATAGTGTATTAGAAGTCCTCAGGGATTAGTGCAACACATAGTCCTGACCCCTGCACTCATTCTGCAATGCATAGTCCTGACCCCTGCACTCATTGTGCAACACATAGTCCAGACCCCGCTCCTACTGTACATCAGCTATTCCTGACCCCTACGCTTAATGCCCATCCAAAAGACCTAACTCCGATTATCATAGTCCTGACCCCCGTGCTCTGCATGTATAAATTATTCCTCACCACTGTACTTTGCATTACACACTTTTGACCCATGCATTCTGAGCATGACACTTCTGGCCCTTAAATATATACACTATGTTGAATATTACATACACCTGACCTTTACAGTCTGTAGGCTGTATTGTACATTACATATTTCTGACAAATGTGTCCATTATCTCAACAGTTTCTAGTTGCTAAGTAGTCCCCAAACATTTTAATAGTGTGTTTTTTTTAAATAATTGTGCCGAAGTTCAAAAGTGTAAAAGTGTGAGACATTGTTTTTGTGGCATAGTAATTAAAGCATGTTTTGTGGGTATAAGGAAATATAGTGAGTAGGCCATAAAAACCAAGTGTGCCCCAGGTATTTCATAATCCTAGCAACACTGCTGTTTACAACTCATTTACACTGGCATTAAAATGTAATATCAGCCTAGGGAAAAGTTAGAAATGTAAACCTAACCTTAAAGAGTGTCAGTAAACTCAAAAGTAATAAAATGTATAATGGCTCTGAGACCTTTGCTTATAAATACTTCCCTTATAAATGACCTGTTGATCCTGCCAGTCAACTCAACCTTCCTTATCACCGGTGGCAATGATCTGCAGGACCACACAGCCTCTGCAGACCTGCCACCTCAGTGCACTATTCTGCATCTATTACTCAGTCAGCTATGAATACTCTGTGCCTACTACTGAGTATTCCTCATGTCAGCATGGCCCAGGGGTGGTGCTAAGCCACACTGGGCAACATGTCCTGGTGACGTTGCTTCAAGTTTCTTCATGGGCCAAGCAGATTAGAGCGGTCAGTCATGCATCTGATATGCCCAGTGGGTGTTGCTGCCTGCGGGACAAATCAGAAACTTGACCACTTCACTACACTCTGCATAATCTCCTCGCAAAACCTCCTACTCTCTAGCTCCCTTGTCTCCTCCTCCCATGCTCATCTCCAGGACTTCTCCAGAGCTTAACCCATCCTCTGAAACTCTCTACCCCAATTTATCAGACTATCGCCTACTCTGCTCACTTTTAGGCGATCTCTGAAAACCTCTCTCTTCAGGGAAGCCTAACCTGTCCTCAGCTAATACTGGAATCATCTACTCTTCCAACCAGTCCATCCCCCACAGTTACTACCTTTTGTACCACTAGCCCCTCCCTCCTAGATTGTAAGCTCCAAGGAGCAGGGCCCTCTAATCCCTCTTGTATTGAACTGTACTGTTGCTGTATTGTCTCCCGTTATATTGTAAAACGCTGATCAAACTGTTGGCGCTATAAAAATCCTGTATAATAATAACCTAGGACGAGGGCCTGAAAAATAGCTGAAGTGATGTCACCAGGAAATATAGATAGCCCAGGCCTAACCCCTGTTCTGAGGTGAAAAAAAAAAAAAAAAAAGAAGGAGGTAACATGCCCCGTAAATGAAAACTTAAAAGGTATTTATTCATTTCTTCTCACAGCATTTCATCTGAAAACCAATTGCTGGGGGTGTGCCTTATCCTTTGGATGTGGGAAAACATATATATCTATATACATACATACACACACACTTATTGAACATTAATCCCTAACCTTCAAGAGGCGTACAAATCTATGGTCCCTTTAGACAGTATCAAATTAACCTACTAGCATGTATTTGGAGCATGGGAAGAAACTGGAGTACCCGGAGGAAACCCATGCTGGCACAGGGAGAACATGCAAACTTCATGCAGGTGGTGCCATGGTTGGGATTCGAACGAACGACCCTAGTGCTGCCAGGTGGAAGCCACTGTGCTGCCTCATGAGTGTGTACAATCACTTTAACGTTTGTTAACTATGCCCATATAGAGCAAAGCAACATGTTCACATAACTGCTGCAAACACATCTCTTCCTTTTTACGCCTTTGCCACTCCAGGTAGTGACTTTGAGCTTACAAAGGGCTTAAAAAAAAAAATATCTCCACCAAAAAAAAATATCTCTACCAACATGAGACAGTGGCCAATAACTGAGCAAAAGCACACTTTTGTGGGAAGAAGGGGAGCAACTCACACACTCCCCATAAAGACTAATTATTTTCACTCATAATGATGCAGCAGTAAAGTGAAGGGAAGGTGAATTTGTGCAGCTGGGGAGAGTGGCAGTTAAGCTGTCACCTTGTTTTACCCTGCATGGTAAAATCAGCAGTTCACTTTAATACTTGCACTGTTAGGCCCCTGCTCACTTCTATAGTTAATAGAGGTTTTGTATCACACAATGGGGGTCAGCCCAGGCTCACCATCTGTGGACAAATGGTGCAAAAACAAACATTTTGTTTGATGAATAAGACAGTCTGGGTTTGTGTCATTTTGAATACTCCTATGGGCCACAAAACTATAAAAAACAAGATTGGTATAATGATCACATAAGCATCTGTCTGTGCCCACCTGCCACAAGCTGAACTCAAAAGAAGGGCCAATAACGGTCTGGGGGAAAATAGGTAGTTAAATGATGGAAGGTTAATCATTCTTTTAAGGTCTCTGTAAAACCTCACTACAGTCACCAGTCCTGAAGGTGAGCTGGCTAGCAGCAAGAGAGGGCTAGATGGTCACTCACCAGGGAGAGAGACCTTGAGATGTCTCCATCAGCTGTGTGTTGCTACTGGTCTAGTTTATGCTTGGCATATTCGCGTAGGACCTTTTGCCTTTACTGTACAAAGCATACTCCATCCCAAACTCTACTGGTCTACTGGAGAGCCAGTGAGTGCACCCACCTCAAACTATTGGAGAGCACACCCACAGTGAAAGTAGTGGTGCCAAAGAACAGACTGCTATGAAAGAAGTGTAACAGGAGTCACAGGATTATCTATTATTTGTAGTGCTCTTCTTTAACGGACAACTCTAGAATAAAATGTTAATGTAATTCCTGTACCTGTAGAGCAGAGGTAATAATAGGTTTCTGCAAAAACATGTTGCACTGTCTTCAATTTAAAAATTCAGATATACATAAACTTCTAGATATTGTGTAACTATCTACTATATCAAACACATATTCATATCCACTTAATCTGAATCACAGTGCTCAATATTGACCAGTGATAAAACAGAGTCCATCCACGTGTAAAAAAACATGTTTCAGTTGTGTGACATCTCAGTGCAAATTAAGCCAACCAGTGCTCCCCCACCTGCACACAAAACGGCTTACAAGGGCAATAGACCACACATTTCCAAAGGTCATACAGTGCTTTAGCACAAATTGGATCAGACTATTTCCCTTTTCAAGATGCCAATATCGGTTCTCCAAAGTTCAATAATATTCAGGAGGAAACACAGAACAAAACTCCATAGTGTAGTACTATGGACACCATCATTATAAGAAATATTAGTACTCACAAACAAAAAGATTCAGGCAGCATAGCAGAGAAAACTCTATCTGGCAGGCGTACGAATGTAATCACTACGCTCCGCCCTACGCACATCTTGTCTCACACTGTTAGGAGCAATTTGTTAATTTGCACTACAGCAGAAAAGGATGAATGAGCAGTGCTATAAAAGCAGCACAGTAAAAGTAGGCATAGAACAATTAATTACTAGACTGCATAATTATACCAGTGCAGCACAGTATCTTGCTATAATAAAAGTATACAGTCAAAAAGTAGGTAGAATTCTAGCCAATAAAACATAATACAGGTGTTAAAAAATGCTCTATGTAGAAGCCTGTCAGTCTGGACTAGAATCCTCAGTATATTTCAAAGATTAAGATGGATCACATGGCATTCAAGGAATATGGCTATAAGACACGACAGTGTTAAGAAATATTGGTACTCACAAACAAAAAGATTCATGCAGCATAGCACAGAAAACACTTTCTCTGGCAGGTGTAGTACTGTAATCATTATGCTCCGCCCTACGCATGTTTTGTCTTAAGGGATGCCTGCCTGTGGCATCAGAATAATAGATATGCTGGGTATGCAGTGCTGCTGTATTGTGGTAAAATCATACCTTGTTACAAGCCAGCTCTGCTGGATTTTGTTCCAGGGGAAGCAGTGGCCAATTGCAGTGAATGACTCTTGTTGCTCCACACCCCCTCCTCATTCCATACCTATTCACAAAAACCTTGTGTTTTTTTTTTTTTCACAGAATACAGGGTGTTCTGTGAATGGAGCATGAGAGAGGAAGGGTGGGATGTTCTCCAATCTGTGAAAAGCTTTTTTTTTGTAAATGGGTATGGATAGAGGAGAGAGCATGATGTGACGGGAACCTTTCATTAGTATTAGCTCCTGCTCTCAGTACCCATACATACAGCGAAGCTGGCATGTAACAAGGCATGATTGTACTACTATACGACAGCACTGCACACACAGCATACCCAGTATTACCTCTCCCTATGTAGATGGTGCAGGGTTTAAAATAATCTTTCCAAGAGTTGGGATTTAAAGTAGTTCATGAAATTTTCATATTAAAAAAAATGTTTGAGGGTCGATAAACAACCTGAAACGTCATGGTAGGGTAAATGAGCTGAAGAGTCTGGCGATCTTTGGTGCATGTGCACACAGAGCCCACTACTTGTTTGGTTCAATGAACTCTACCTACTCCACTATCCAGTGGTAGGTGGTTGGTTATGGCTAGGTGAAGCCTGATGCAGGCAAGGCTCAGACAATATTACACCAATGTCTACACCTGTCCTTAGCCTCTTGCTCATAGTAACCAATGAAGCAATATTGTTAATGTATCCTCCAGAACTGTCAATTTACAGCTCTAATATAATTGGTTGTCATTGCAAATAGCTTTATCTAATATTTTAAAAGAGGGTCTCTGCGTTTTCTCTAACAAAATGATAGCACAAAGAGACTGTTCATTGGGATTTTAGGAAAATGCTTTAGATCAGGAAAATCATAGTATTTACAGATATACTAACCTAATATTAGCATACGGAAGCCAGAATGATGGAACAAAACAATACTAACAAAAAAAGTGAGATTATAGAGCAGTGCGTCAGTACCACAGTTAGCTCTGAAGCAAGAGGAAGGGAAGCACCCATCCAAAGGATAGTGGGTACACAGAACAGCTTGGCAGCTTAAGCAGGAAATAAATCAGTGCCCATTTGTGTCCACATTTCCGACTTGGCTGACAGTCTATACATTTTACTTTATAACCAGATATTTTACATTCAAAACGTCTTGTCTCACACTGTTAGGAGGAATTTGTTAATTTGCACTACAGCAGAAAAGGATGAATGAGCAGTGCTATAAAAGCAGCACAATAAACTAGGCATAGAATAATTAATTACTAGACTGCAGAATTATACCAGTGCAGCACAGTATCTTGCTATAATAAAAGTATACAGTCTAAAAGTAGGTAGAATTCTAGCCAAGAAAACATAGTACAGGTGTTAGAAAATGCTCTATGTAGAGAATCCTCAGTATATTTCAAAGATTAAGATGGATCACACGGCATTCAAGGAATATGGCTCTAAGATATATGACAGTGTTGGTTCAACATTTATAAATGACACACATTTTGTGGTAACATTTTCAGACATGCTCTGGTAGTATTTGGGACAATGGTTAAGTAGCATACGCCCCCACGTCTGTCTCCCCTGTGTTATTTGGGGAGATTTTCTGTCTTTATTGTTTTGGCACATCTATATTTATCACTGCCTTGAATGAAGACATACAGAATTTGTGGAGTGAGGCCCATCTGTCTGCAGCATATGCTGTCCTCTATCAAAACAGAGTGTGGCTACAGGTATAGTTCTTCACAGTCAGGACCCCCTGCAGTTCTATGCAGCACAACTGTAACACATTCAATATTATAAGACAAGATATAAGTGGGGTAAATTCAAGGAATGCAAGATACTCAGCTTTTGGAGACAGTGAAAGGGTTTTTGAGGCTTTTCTTAGATTAGTACAGAAATAAATGACAAAATAATATAAAATAATATAAATTATGAGGTACACACTTGGGGTTTGGTTTGTTCAAGCAATTTACATCTGCTCCATCACTCTCTAAGGTTTCAAGTGAAGGAGCAGTTCAGGTTATGGAAACTCTTTCTATATAGCTATTTGGTAAACTTATAGAGAACTACAGTTCCAAATTATGTCAAATCCCCCCCCCCCCCCCCGAATCTCAGCCTTTTGAGATAGGGAGTGGAATAGGATAGGACACAAAAAACTGGGTGAAACTAGCCTAAGGCTGACATCAGATGGCCTATTTTTAAATAGAGTATGGAGGGGGAAAAAAACCTAAATAAAGGTTGTGGAAATTTAGCATACAGACACTGTATGTATTACGCATCATACAACAGTTCATATTAACAGTCTCACTGCTCCAGTAATATTACAGCCCTCAGCTTTCATGATGGTGCAGATCTACGAGGCAGAGGGCAACAGGATGAATTTCTTCACCTTCTCTTGGTATGAGTTACAGTTATTACAAGTGACTTCTGTGAAAAGGAAAAAACAGGCTGAATTCCACATCACAGCATTTCTTATTAGTGTTAAAAAGGCTCTTTTCAAAAGCTCCAATATGCTTCTTTTGGGGGGTTTGCATATACCAATTTGTAATGACCCTGAAAAAGGGGGTATGCTGAGTAAACCGAGGGTAGCAACATACAAATAAAAACCATGCTGTTTCTGTATCGAAAGCCATAGTACAGTGGGGAAAATAAATATTATACAAATGCTATAAATGGAGCAGTCCAGTGAATAAAATAAGTATTTGATCCCCTACCAACCAACAATAATTCTGGCTCCCACAGACTGGCTTTGTGCTCATGTGGCACACAGATTACTCCTGTTGATTTAAGAGGAGCGGAGGGCACGGGTAGGGTAGTATTTGGGTATCAGGTCAGTTATGTAGATTGGGGCGGCATTGTGAATGGCTTTGTAGGTCAGAGTTAGCAGTTTGAATTTGATGCGTTGGGCAATCGGGAGCCAATGAAGGGATTGTCAGAGGTTCAAATAGATCAAATAGTTATTTTACTCACTGAACTGCAACTCAATTTATAACATGTATCGTGTTTTTTCTGGATTTTTTGATATTCTGTCTCTATCATTTAAAATACACCTATGATAAAAATGATAGACCCTTAATTTCTTTGTAAGTGGGCAAACTTACAAAATCTGCAGAGGATCAAATAATTATTTTACCAACTGTATCCAACACTCCCACTCCCTATGATGCCGCCCCTGTTGTGTCTTCTTCCAAACTGCACTCTAATACAGGTGGTGTGTTACTGGCTGGATCACCAAGTAAACACAGAGGAAAACAAGCCTAAAAAGAGAAAACTAATGAAACACATCTAATGATTGGTAAGCTGCAGTATACTACATTTTTAGTTTGGGGCTTAATACTGCTTTGATAAAAGCAGATCTGCTATACACTGAAAAAATTGGTAATTTGTATTCACCAGTATGCGCAATGAATTCTGCACACATGAAGCAGAAGCAGCACTGCAGGGTCTCAAGTACAGTCTTCTTTTCAAAAAGCCCTCAACCAGTAATGAACAGCACAGGGATGACATCTCCAAATCTAATGAAAATAGAAGTCGTAAAAGGCTAAAGTCAACAAGTTTTGCCTTGAGTTGATGGGATAAGAAAGAATCTGACTGTCTGACTGATCACTATGGGCAGCACTCATCATTGTTCCATGTTTTTTCTGAAGTTTTTTATTTATTTTTTAAGAATGGCAAGACAAAAACCAGGCTATCCAATGGAAAACTGGACAAATGGGTACTTTTTTTTTTTAAAAAAAACTACATGCTGTAAAATTATCAAATTTGTTAACCTTTTATTTCATTGTTTGACCAATGACAACCCTAGATGCAATCATTTTTATTAAACTATGCTATAAAGTGTTCATCATTGTAGTTTGCTTTATTTTTTTAATCTGTTTTATATTTACTGAGCTGTGATGTTTCAATACTACAGCATTCTGAGGGGAAAAAGAATATTCTCCCAATACATGCATCATACAAAGAAATTACAGAGGTAGATTTATCAACTTGCAAAGCTACAACCATTAGTCAACAAAATGCAAATTTGAGCCACGTCCTCTTTTCTTTCTCAGTGTTCACCCATCAACTACGTTGACATGTTCTTCCACCGTGTCATAAGTTATTTGTTTCATTTACACTTGCTCTCACCTACAGTAGCTCCAGTTGAGTAGTAATTGGACTAACACTTACATTACCAAGGTGAATCCCTTTATTTGTATTTCACATCAAGTGATATTGGTTAATTTGTACCGGTTAGGAGACTATAAAAATTAATCCAGAATTCAGTGTGCCTGCTTACAAACCAAGGTCAATGATTTAAAAAGGAAAATGACATGGCTCAGCATTTGAACGGAGTTCCTTTAAATATAGCATTTTATTTTCTCAGTAATCTAAGGGAGTAGCTCTGATTACACGACAATTTCACGTGGTACATATTTCCAAAATTTGCTCATTTAGATACTGGAAAGCTTACACTACTAAAACATGCAAGAATCTCTCTCAAGGCAAGCTTTGATTTTTTGCAGATTACATATTGCTAGATGTAGTGTCATTCACTGCAATTTACTGCAATAAATATTTATGACAATTCCTACAGGATAGCATGTTAGCGAAAAATAATGACAATTACATTAACATTTTTTAAGCATTCAGCAGTGCTTCAGAAATGAAAATTTATTAGGCTAAGGCAGAAAGAGACATTCAGAAAAACAAATGTTATATATTTAGGATGTTAACACAGTAGTAATAAAAGTACAGCATGGCTTGTACTCAAAGGTAGAGAAGATGCATAAACACACTCTATAGAATCTCCCTTTGTTTTGTTTAGAATGAGACATGGCTTATTATGCAGCATTAACCATTATAGAACTAGAGCATTTTTTTTACTTTATGGAAACAAAATTACAAATTTGCATTTTTTGCTATAAAATTACTTAAAGCCCCCAGAAAATTGTGTATTTTCTGAAAGCAAAAGAATTGTAAAATAAAAAGGTAGTCGCACAATCTTAACACGTGTCAAACATACATTTTCAGGGAAAAATACCTTTTGGGGCACACAAAGACAACATAATACCCAATTGTTGGTAACATTTATAAGATGGGGTTGTGTCAAGTACAGAGATACCAAAAATGTCAATTCATAAAATTGTGTGTGCCAATGATATGACAAACCCCCCCCAAAAATAACAATGGTATTCAAAAATCTTGATTACCGATGCTTTAAAAGCCCTTACAGAGTATCAGTTTAGCGTTAACTGAGCTCTGGTGCTACAATTATCTCTCTCACTCTGATGCTCATGGCGATACCTCACGTGTGATTAGATACATATGCGCACCCTGGGTTCAAGTTTGTGGGTATGTGTAAAGCGCTAAGCAAACTGTTGGCACTATATAAATCCTGTATAATAATAATAATGTGTAGTGCAGCTGGGTTATGGTTAATTTTTGTTTTTTTTACATTGAATTATAATTTTTTTCAAACTTTTTTTAATTTAACTTTATTGCGATCACAAACCCTCCCATCTGATAGTATTGGGCAGGTGACAGGTACTCTTTATGGAGACACTGGTGGTAACAGACTGCAATGTTTCCCCTGCCCTCTAAAGCATGTAACCAAAAAGAAATCTGCTCAGTAACATTATTATTATTATACAGTATTTATATAACGCCAACGGTTTGCTCAGCGCTGTACATTATAATGTGAGACAGTACACGAGACAGTACAGTAACAATACAATACAATACACGAGGGGTTCGAGGGCCCTGCTCCTTGGAGCTTACAATCTAGGAGGGAGGGGAGAGTGGTACAGGAGGAAACAGCTGTGGGGGATGGAGTGGTGGGAAGAGCAGAGGAGATCAGCAATTAGGTGAGGGTGGAGTAGGCTTCTCTGAAGAGATGGGTTTTCAGGGTGCGCCTAAAGGTGGGGAGGAAAGGTGACAGTCTGATGGATTGGGGTAGTGAGCTCCAGAGGATGGGGGAAGCCCTGGAGAAGTCCTGGAGATGGGCATGGGAGGAGGAGACCAGGTAACTGGAGAGTAGGAGGTCTTGTGAGGAGCGGAGAATGCGTTTTGGGTGGTAGATGGATATCAGGTTGGTGAAAACTAGGAGCTCGGTTTTGGCAAGGTTTAATTTGAGGAAGTGGAGTGACATCCAGTCTGATATGTCGTTCAGAAGGCTAGTGATTTGGGCGGAGACTGAAGGAGTGAGGCGAGGGGTAGAGAGATAAATTTGAGTGTCATCAGCATAGAGATGGTATTTGAAGCCGTGGGAGTGTATCAATTGACCAAGGGAGGAGGTGTAGATGGAGAAGAGAAGGGGCCCGAGAACAGAACCTTGGGGGACCTCAACAGAGAGGGGGAATGAGGGGAAGGTGGCAGCATTATAGGTAACACTGAAGGTGCGTTGAGATAGATAGGAAGAGAGCCAGGAGAGAGCGGAATCTCTGAGGCCAAAAGAATACAGTTTTTTGAGAAGGAGGGGGTGGTTGACCATGTCAAAAGCTGCAGAGAGGTCGAGGAGTAGTAGCACTGAGTAGTGGCCATTGGCTTTGCTGGTTAGAAGGTTGTTGGTGAGTTTGAGTAGGGCGTTTTCGTTGGAGTGTAGGGGACAGAAGCCAGACTGTAGGGGATCAAGGAGGTTGTTGTCGGTGAGGTGGGAGCTTAGGTGATTATAGGCTAAGTGCTCAAGGAGTTTGGATGAAAATGGCAGAAGGGAGATAGGTCTAAGGTTGTTTAGGTCGGTGGGATCCAGGGAGGGTAACATGCTTCTCTGACTATATCAGCCAGAAAATGACGGCTCTGAAACCCAAGTGACGAAATGGAGGATGTTCCCAAGTATCCTTCCATCCGCTATATTGAAGCCTGATAACAGTGAAAGTGATTGGTGGCTATACAGCCAGAAGCTTTACCGGCGGGGGTCTGGCTGAAGAAATGGAGCACAAGCTGGTGGCTGCTACTGCATCAATCCACTTAATACATTTAAATAGAAAATTGTAATGATAGGGCAAGTTAGATTCAATGTATATATACTATCAATCTCTATGCCCTTCTTCTGTGGATGTTAAAAGGATAAATTCACCTTTTAACAAAAAATAATAAATGCACATTATTTTGCAGGTAAAAAAATGTGCATTTACTATTTTTTGTTTCTGGAGGCAGTAAAACAGGGGTGTCAAACTAGCCGCCCTCCTGCTGTTGCGAAACTACAAGTCCCATCATGCCTCTACCTTAGGAAGCCATGCTTGTAACTGTCAATCTTCCAATGCCTCATGGAACTTGTAGTTTAGCAACAGCTGGAGGGCCGCCAGTTTGACACCTGTGCTCTACAGCATTGTACCAGTGATCAGTAGATCATTGGTGCCATGCAGATCTCCCTCCGACTTGTCACTGTATCTGCTTGCTCATACATCTGGTACGGGCAAACAGATACTTACTGACAGGAAGGCTTAATGAACTACCACAGAGCTCCATTGTGTCTTGGTAGTTCACTGACAACTACAAGCAGACAGCTGCAAAGGCTGTTGGAACTTGTAGTGTTCTCATTCACAGAACAAGATGAATGAGTGACGTGACCAGAGCCCCGCAAGTTCGCTTTTTTTAAAAAATTGTGAAAGCTAGCGGGGAGGAGAAGGTCCCCCACTAGCTGTCACAATGTGAATCGGGGGCTGCAGGAGCCAGTCCAGTTGTAACAAGTTACACCCCGAATATTGGTGTAACATGTAACACGTGGTACAAAAGGTGAACTTATCCTTTACAGCCCTATATTTTTTGCAATGACCAATCAACCTTTTTTTTTTTTTTCTAACCTGAAGAAGGAAATCTGTAAGAGTCTACAACTCTATACCATATTAGCAAAAACATGTCATACAGGTACAGTCCTGGTCAAACATATTGGTACCCCTGCATTTCTGTCAGTTAATGCACCACTTCTCCCAGAAAATTGTTGCAATTACAAATGTTTAGGCATTTTCAGATTTACCTTTTGTTTGTATTGGTATGACACAAAAAAGTGGAGAAACAAAAAGCCAAATTTGACACATTCCATTCAAAACCCCAACAATGGACTCAAAATTATTCCTGTAACCATCAATGAGTTTCTTACATCTCTCTATTGGTATTTTGAGCCACTCTTCTTCCACCAACTGCTCCAGGTCTCAGATTGGAAGGGTTCTTTTTCTCCCAGCTGCTGTTTTTAGATATCTCCACAGGTGCTATATGAGATTGAGATCTGGACTAATTTCTGGCTAGTTCAGTACTCTCCAATGCTTTCTCAAACCATTTCTGGGTGTTTTTTGATGTGTGCGTTGGGTCATTGTCCTGCTATAAGACCCATGACCTCTGACAGATACCAAACTTTCTGACATTGGGCCCTACATTGCACCCCCAAATTATTTGGTAGTCTTCAGATTTCATAATGCCATGCACATGGTCAAGACATCCAGTGCCTGAAGCAGCAAAGCAACCCCAAAACATCAGTGAGCCTCCACAATGTTTGACTGTAAGGACTGTACTCTTTTCTTTAAAGGCCTCATTGCTTTAACTGAAAACAGTAGAATGATGGGCTTTACCAAAAAAACTGTAATTTTGTTTCGTCTGTCCACAGCACATTCTCCCAAAAGGATTTTGGCTTCCACAGGTAAGTTTTTGCAAACTCCAATCTGGCTTTTTTATGTTTCCGTGTCAGCAGTGGGGTCCTCCTGGGTCTCCTACCATAGCATCGCTTTCCATTTGTACCCTGTGCTTGAAGGTCAGCTTGAATTTGTCTGGAAGTTGAGCGGGATTGTTTGGCCACCATTCGAACAGTCCTTAATTGCAGTCTTTGATCAAGTTTTTCCTCTTTCATTCACGTCCAGGGAGATTAGCTACAGTGTCAAGGGCTGTAAACTTCTTGACAATGTTGCACACAGTGGACACAGGAACATTAAGATCTCTGGAGATGGACTTATAACCTTGAGATTGTGCATGCTTTTACACAATTTTTGTTCTCAAACCGTCAGACAATTCTTTGCTGCTCTTTCTCTTCTCCATGCGGCACACAGAGACAACAAAAAGGTAAATGTTTCACCATTTTAACTGGTTGCTGGTGTGATTTCTATATTGTCAGCACCTGTTAATTGATACAGGGGAGTTTAATTACAAATTACAGGAGCATCACAAAAACTTCGAATGCAATTATTTTTTAAAAGTTTGAGAAGGTACCAATAATTTTGTCCAGTCCATTTATGGGAATTGTCAGATTTGGCTTTTTATTTCTCCACTTTTTTGTGTCATACCAATACAAACAAAAGAAATAAACATAAGAATGCATAAACATTTGTAATTACAACAATTTTCTGGGAAAAGTGGTGCATTATCTGACAGAAATGCAGGGGTGCCAATATTTTTGACCATGACTGTAACAGACAAACTAAATTTCCCTAAACAGAAGTCCATTTTAGTAAATTTTTAAGATTTCTTGTAAATTCTGTTAGATTTCCAGGCACTCTAAATGGCAAACTAAGCGGAGTGCCCTATCAGGGGTTAATCCACCAAACACCGACAAAGTGAGACACTATTCAACATTGGTTAAGCAGGATCTGTTTCATTAGGGCATCACCCTCTCGGGGGGGGGGGTTATCTTTCGCTGCTAGTGACCACCAATGTGGGGGGGGGATTACATTTCACAGCTACAGAGTGAGAATAATAGCACTCTTTACTTCATTTATTGACACCAAAGATGGGGGGGTTATTATGACACCAAGGATGAGCACTTTTACTATGTCCACTGACACCAATGATGGGGGATATTACTGAATTCACTGACACCAATAACAGAGGGTTATTTTTGTATCCAATGACCTCGATGATAAAGAATATTGTACTCATTGACACCAATGCTGGGGGCTAATATTACTGCCATTGACACCAATCCTGAGGTTTTTGTACTCCAACTTCTTCCCTGTGCACTGCAGTATACTGCAAAAAATGCAGCAGAACCAACATTTGTGTGTATTGAGGTGTTTTACAATCTGTTATGTGATGTTCTAAAAACACATTGGCTGATTAATTTTTTGGCAACAATTTATCTTGGACTTTTATCCGATTTTGGTCTGGCCTCACCTTTCTGTATTTCAAACTCAGGCAGATTTGTTCAATCCTACACAGTGCAGAAATGTCCTAGTGTCCAGTATTCAACTGAATGTGCTATTTGATGGGGAAGGGATTCAGATAACTTAATGGGAGACTCCATTTTAGTTTAAAATGAAAACATTTTATTTAAAATTGCCTTTCAGTTTCAATCTTCAGCCAGGTATGACCTTTTAGAAACTAAAATGTCTTTTCCCGCTTACCATGAACACAGCCGAGCATTCTGCACACTGTATAAAGAATGTTCCCGAAATGTCATTTCCGGCTGATTCAATTGGCTCATTGCTTTTCCTACCAGTTTCTCCTATTACTGCCCTGGCACTATTCAAACTTGGAATTGCTGACATACAGCACCTACACATTATGTCACTTTAACCCTACACTCAAAGATTTTGTCCTTTATGTGACACGTATCAGCTGATATTGTGAAAGCAGAAACAAATATGACATGTAATTTACATTTGAGGTTATAGGAAAAAACAATTTTAAAAAAATCTATTGTAAGGAACCATTTTAAAATAATCAAGATTGAAATTGAACATTTCATTCAATCAATAACTAGCAAGACTTGCAGCAGTTAATACACATATAATGAGCACTTGTTCTGAAAAACAGTACACATTAAATTTGCTGCAAAAACATGTTTCATTAAATCATAAGTTATGTTATGGTGAAACTCTCATTTTGAAAAGGATCCTCCAGCAGCGATCAGAAACTATTTTCAGATATCCATGCCTGGACGAGAAAATTGTAGATGAAGTGTACAACCCCTGAGGTGGCAAGGCAGAGTTTAATTTAATTAATATAAGGGGAATTTAAATAATTATTTCAAGCCCCTTGGGGGAAGGGGGGATTACAAGAATATGCAGGAAAAGTGATCATCACAAAATAAGCATTAAATTATAGAACTGGTAGGCTGTATGGCGATCCTTGTGTCCCACCAAACACAATCATTAACATAACGAGTGAGAATATAGCACGCCATGGGAATTGATGAGACGTATGCTAATGTGTCACGTCTGTCTCTTGTCACAAGAAGCAGAGACATCAACCTGCATCAATAGCACCTGCCAGCCATAACTGAAGAGATAAAGAGACAATTGTGAAAATACTGGTATTGTGCATTTATATCAGGCAGCAGAACATTCCTCACTGCCAATCTGCACTGCAAAAAAAAAAAAAAATAATAATAATTTATATATAAATATATATAATTATTTTTTTTTTGGTTCCCCCTCCAATATTTTTAATATTGTCAATATCCATCCAAAATCTTTAAAACAGCATTGCTTTAACTCTGAAAAATGAAATGCTAAATATCTCTACTACACAGAAGCTTGTATCCATCTATTAATGTGTGTTACAGCTCTATAATTATTTCAGTGTTGGGACAGTATATTAAGTAATCTGTCTTTAAGGGGAAATACAAAAAATTACACAGTTAAAAAAAACAGGAATTATTTCATAGACTGAATAAAAACAGCAAAATTATTATTTTCAAATGTGTTTTGGCACAGGTACGTACACAGACAAGGAAGGCTGTGGTATGGTCAGGGTTAACAAGTTGAACTTCAAAATCTTAAAGTATGTGCAGCCATTACCAAGATTTAACTTAATCCTCCCTTTTCCCCCCTCTAACACATTTTCATCTTGTTCCTCAGGTGAAAAAACACTAAGACCATCACCAGGCTTCTACAGTATAATTCTTGCAGGGCAGCTGCTGGGTGCTCAGTTCCTATTGATGTAGGTATACCCCCAGAACTACACCTCCAGTGAACCTTTTCCCTGCGCAGTGTGTGGGAGGGCTCATAGGGCAGCAGCATTATTTTACGTGGAATGAAAACAATGTACACATATGGAGAGGGGCAGGGATAGGAAGAGGTCTGTAGTCCAGAAGACCGTGCTAACATTGCTTCAGATTTCAATACCGAAAAGATACTGTGTAGTTAGGCCAAAAAAGAATTCAGCATCACACTAGATTTCAGTCAAATCAAGAAGTATTTTCTTTGTACTTGCAGAAGTTAAAATGAACATGAGGAAGATTATTATTAGAGAGGTGGATATATTAACGTTATACATGTGTACATTATCCTAATTGGTCATGCTGATAATGCACTCAAAATGACTTTATTAAAGTGGCAACTATGATGCATACTATACCAGACCTAATAAATACTTACCTATGTGCATCTATTATCCAAAACAGCCTGTTGTGCAACCCCTTGACATGCTCTTTAGCCAAAATCCCCCCCACACACACATACAACAGATCTGTAGTAGAGACGTAGACTCAAAAAGACACTGGTATGTGTCTGATGGAATACCTCTTTAGGGTTCGCAAATCATCTCTTATAAATCATAGAAATTTTTTTTAGACAATCTTTCCAGATATCTGAAGGCTTTACAAGCCTACCATCCGCTGTGAGAATTATTGCACCTCTAATATAATTGGTCTGACTAGGTATTATACCATCTGGCTGGTTTGTGGGTAAAAATGTATAAACATTTGACATGCGTCACCCTTCCATGTGCTCCTTATTGCAAAGGCCAGGTATAGGTTGGGGTGGTTGCCATTTGCTTGTACTGTTGTTGAATTGGTGAGGGGACCCATTGGATACCTTTGCTGCCATTGTGCTATTGCTGGGTGTCAAGTGCATCCCTACACCTTTAACCGCCTCCCGCCCGCCATATAAGGAAATGACGGGTCGGCGGCAGTTCTCTCGTCCTGGGAGGATGTCACATGACCTCCTCCTATTCTAACTGCGTAGCGATCGGTGGTGCACTGTGTCCCAGGAAGCGATCAGAATAAAGAGCCGATGAAGTCGGCTCTGTCATGTGATCAGCTGTGTCCAGTCAGAGCTGATTGCATGTACACAAGGAAATGCTGGTCATCGGCAGTCCTCTCCTTACGGCGTGGGGAGAGGAGAGCCGGTAGTCGGCATTCCTCAGAGGGAACATCTACACTGATCATCAGGGCACTGATAATCAGTGCCCTAATGATCAGCGTAGTCCCATCAGTGCCACCTGTCAGTGCCCATCAATGCCACCTGTAAGTGCCCATCAGAGCTGCCTTTCAGTGCCACCTATCAGTGTCCGTCAGTGCTGCCTATCAGTACCCTATATGAGTGCTGCCTTTCAGTGCCCACAAGTAATGTCTGTCAATGCCCACAAGTGATGCCTGTCAATGCCCACCAGTGCCGCCTATCAGTGCCGATAACTACAGCCTCATTAGCGCACATCAACGAAGGATAAAAATCACTTATTTACAACATTTTAAAACAAACTAAAAAAAACTTTTTTTTTCAAAATTTTCAGTTTTTTTAGTTTGCTCAGCAAAAAATAAAAACCCCAGTGGTGATTAAATACCACCAAAAGAAAGATCGGTCTAAAAAAAAAAAAATGATAAAAATTTTATCTAGGTACATGTGGCGATTGGACAAGGACAACCATTTTAGTAAGATCTACCATCTTGTATCATACTGTGCAAATATTCTCTCTCCCTCCAGCCCCCTTGCAAGGAATGTGGTCTGTGTGTGTGCTGAATTCAGGAGTGCACATGGCACAGCTGGATACGCTTCATGGTTGTAAACCTAATTAGCTGGTTCCATGATGTCTGTCAGACCCTTGCCTTGGCCTGGTCGTAAAGCTATCAATCAGTCCGTCACTGGACATGAAAAGCATTCCAGAATTGCAGTAAAACATACATCCCACTTGAAACCACTTTTTCATACAAATTCATAAATCCCAACAGGAACAAGGTACAATAAAACAAAGCATATATTCACATAGGTCAGTTTAATATGAGTCACCTGACACATTACACCCCTATGTGGCACCTACACGAGAGTAGAAAGCAATATGTTGTTATCTGGAACGGTAAGATACAGTGGGGCAAAAAAGTATTTAGTCAGCCACCAATTGTGCAAGTTCTCCCACTTAAAAAGATGAGAGAGGCCTGTAATTGGCATCATAGGAAGACCTCAACTATGAGAGACAAAATGAGAAAAAAAATCCAGACAATCACATTGGCTGATTTGGAAAGAATTTATTTGCAAATTATGGTGGAAAATAAGTATTTGGTCACCTACAAACAAGCAAGATTTCTGGCTCTCACAGACCTGTACCTTCTTCTTTAAGAAGCTCCTCTGTCCTGCACTCATTACCTGTATCAATGGCACCTGTTTGAACTTGTTATCAGTATAAAAGACACCTGTCCACAACCTCAAACAGTCATACTCCAAACTCCACTATGGTGAAGCTGTCGAAGGACACCAGAAACAAAATTGTAGACCTTTACCAGGCTGGGAAGACTGAATCTGCAATAGGCAAGCAGCTTGATGTGAACAAATCAACTGTGGGAGCAATAATTAGAAAATGGAAGACATACAAGACCACTGATAATCTCCCTCGATCTGGGGCTCCATGCAAGATTTCACCCCGTGGGGTCAAAATGATCACAAGAACGGTGAGAAAATATCCCAGGACCACACGGGGGGAACTAGTGAATGACCTACAGAAAGCTGGGACCAATGTAACAAATGCTACCATCAGTAACACACTACGCCGCCAGGAACTCAGATCCTGCAGTGCCAGACGTGTCCCCCTGCTTAAGCCAGTACATGTCCGGGCACGTCTGAAGTTTGCTAGAGAGCATTTGGATGATCCAGAAGAGAATTGGGAGAATGTCATATGGTCAGATGAAACCAAAATTGAACTGTTTGGTAGAAACACAACTTGCTGAGTTGCATCCAAAGAACACCATACCTACTGTGAAGTATGGGGGTGGCAACATCATGCTTGACTGTATGTTTTTTTCTGTTACTGATACTTGTTCCTGGGTTAATTGTTCTTACTGACAGTGCATCTTTAATGCCTTCATGATACAGTAATTCATAATTATGTAAAACAATGTGCAGAGCGTACAAATATTAAAATACTCTGCAAATAAGAGGCACAGAGCGATGAAAGACAAAGATTTCCCTGACAGGTTATTTTCTAGAAATTAATTTCTACTTCATACCCAAACCATACCAAAACACAATTTCTATAATTCTTTTAACAGGTTTTGTGTCAACTCCCAAAAAACAAGGGAGTCAACTCTCAATGCAACCCTTTCAATCTCTAAAAACAATCGGCTGAAAGTCCCCTGCAAATGAAGAGGCAGTATATTTTTTGGTGCCCAGTGTCTTCTACATTCCCTGTCAGCATCTGTCAGTTGCCTCAGCCAGGTCTTGATATGTCGGATGCCTGTCCCCCCCGCCACATGCTTTGGTTCCATCCTCTAACCTCTGTGTTACTATTGTGTCCTGTACTGACTTGGGGTCAGAGGAAAGGACCAAAGCACGCAGTGGGGGATACAGGTATCCGACACTCCTAGAGGCTCTGAAAGCAAGGGTGTGTGGTAAATCACTTACATGTTTAAAACACTTTTTGCAACTTTTTGTTTCTCTGGGAAAAAAAAAAATCACTAAAAAAAAAAAAAGATTTTTACTTCTTTTATATGTGTTTGTACTCAAATTCCTCAAATTAATAAATCACTGCAAAACTACAAGATTATCAGTATAAACACAAATAAGTATGCATTAAAGAGAATAATCATATAAAAAAAAAATCTCAATACATTCCCTCTTGGCGTAAGACACTGATTGAAGGGGCGGAGCCTAAACATGGTGGCAGGGGAGAGCTCAATGTAGGAGCTCGTGGACGGAGCTCCGTTGTCTGACCTCCCCAGGCCTCCAAGCTTATCCCCTGGGGCAAGTTAGAGCCCTGCGGTGGGGGACTTACCCGGTCTGACGGCTCCCGACGGAGGAGAGGCTTACGCGGGTGAGGGAAAAGAGAGGAGCGGCTGGTGACTGGTGAAGAGAGAGTCCCTGGACGCTGGGAGACGAGAGGGGCCGGCGCGACCATGTGACCGGCCGCAAGGCACCTCTGGGAGATCGGGAAGCCGGCCGGCCGGCGTTTTGCGGGGAGAGAGCAGCGCCGACCTGTTTTGCCGGGGGACGACACACTCTCCCCCCTATCCCCTTAGTAACCCTGGAGCCTAAAAGAATGTGGAAGGAGAACCATTGAGACCTGGACAAGGAGTCTGAAGAGACCCTGGGGAGTTCCCCCCCATGAACAGACCCTCAGAGGAACCGAGCGAAAAGGCACTCACTGGAAGAAGACATAGGAGGAGGGTGAGTGACAGTTGTGAATTGCATTTGAAGATCTATTGTGCTGACCTCCAAGAAATAGAGTGTATATGAAAGGGGGGACCCCTAGAGACTGTATAAAAGGTGGAAGAGGCTCGCAGAGAGAAGAAGAGAGGCTCAGGGGGAAGGAGGGGGAGAGGAGGGAAGGAGGAAGAGGAAGAAAAGAAAAGGAGAAAAACCAGCAGGGGGACAGGGCAGAGACTTGAAAGTTTAAAGAAATAATATCCCACCCCACCCACGAACTTATAAAGGAGTATAAGAAGGATAAGTGCCACAGAGAAAAATGAAAAACAAAAATGTAAAAGGAAGTGGGCTTAAAGGGTCCCAGACTGGCACAATTAAAAAATACACATCCCAAGGAAACGTAACCCCAGAAAGACCTCAGAGCAGATCTGAAAAAGGAGAAGCAGACCTTAGTATGGAAAGAAGCCCTAGAGTATCAATAGGCCCTGATACTAGTAACCAGCAAATATCAGGCAATACAGAGATGGAAAAAGATTTACAAATACCTAATAAAAAGGAAATGGCAGAAATGTTTAAAGAACTGGAGAAAACAATAAAACAAGAAATGGTAAACATTCGCAGTGATCTGGGACACCTCTTGGAGAGAGTTGAGGAAACGGAGGAGAAAGTTAAAGGTCAGACCCAGGCTATCTCTGAACTTGAAAAAGAACTAACTAATATAGGGAAAGTCCAAGAAAAACTGTTATACAAGGCTGAGATACAAGAAAATAAAGATAGGAAGAGAAACATTTTGATACGTGGGGTCTCAGAAAACTTAAAGGGAGAAAGCCTGCAAGAGGTGGTTTGTAAAATATTTAATACTATAACAGACAGCTCTGAAATGGAAAGGTCTAAAATAGAAGGAACCTTTAGAAAAGGAAAAATTCTGAGAAACCTGGGGAAAGAAAGGCCGAGAGATATAATTGTTAAATTCTATGAACCCCGGGATAAAGAAAAAATCTGGAAGAAGACTAAGGGAAAATCAGTAATTAAGTATGAAGGAGGAGACATACAGATATATGCGGATCTGGCTCCAGAGACTTTGTGGAGAAGGAGAACTTTGAGACCCCTATTGGAAAGGTTGAAAGAACAAAAGGTGCAATATAGATGGGGGACTCCCGAATGTTTAATAGGATGGAAAAATGGGACTACAGCATACCTTAGGTTTCCAGAAGATATGAAAAATTTTTGTGACAGTTTAAAAATTCAAAGAATGAAAATCCCCGGCTGGGAAGAAGAACAATGAGAAAATAGAGCGAAGAGAAAAGAGGACTGGCAATGTATGGGGGGGAGGAGGTGGAGGGGGAGAGAGGGAGGGAGGAAGAGAGAAGTTTTTTTTTTTTTTTCTTCTCACCTTCTACCCCCACTCTATTGCCTTCGTTTTGGACTTTTTCTCCTTCTTTTTTCTCTTTTCTGCCTGTGACAAATCCAGGTGGGGTTTGGGAGGTTATGGGGAGGTTAGACAAGGGGAAAGTCGTCCATGGACGGAGTTTTAGCCCAAGGACCCAATCAAAGGTGGATTTTTAATCCATAAATGATTAGTAGGCAAATGTTAGGCCTAAAAAGAGGGGGGAGGGGAGGGGGGAGGGAGGGGGTTGGAAGGTTGGAAGGGTGGGAAATGGGAGAGGGTGGTTGTTTTTCCTGCAAAATAAAAGATGATATAAAAGCAAGTGAGAAGGGAGAAGGAGGGAGAAATAAAAAATATAGATGGAGGAGAAAAGAGGAAATTTAAGGAAGATGGAAGAGATTCAGTTTATAACATATAATATAAATGGGTTGAACTGTCCCGGGAAAAGATATAGATTATTTAAAGAATTACACCATAGAGATGCCTCAGTGATATTTTTACAGGAGACACATCTGGAGATAAGTTCAAATGTTAGACTGAGGTCTAGAAATCACCCAACATGGTATTATGCAGATACCCCGGTTAAAAGAGCAAAAGGGGTAGCAATAGGCCTGGCAAAGAACGTTAGGTTCGAGTTGGAAGATAGAAAAACAGACCCAGATGGGAGATTTTTGTTCTTAAGGGGCAAGCTACAGGAGATCGAGTGTACATTGGCCAATATCTACTGTCCTAATAAAAAACCGGAGGAGTATCTGAAAAAGGTGTTGAGGAAGTTGATGGACTTTAAAAAAGGACGTTTGATCCTGGCAGGGGACTTCAACTTTTGTATGGACCCACAAAGGGACGCCACCTCCCACATAAAGACAGAAGGAAGTAAGGCCCTGAAATTATTGAAAAAAGAATTACACATAAGTCAATTGGTAGATGCCTGGAGAATTACACATACGCAAGATAGAGATTATACTTTTTTCTCAAATATGCATAAGAGATATTCAAGATTAGATTATATATTAATAGAACATCAATTAATTGACCATCTGACCCAGGTAGACATAGAGACAATATCTCTATCAGATCACGCTCCAGTTACTATGAAAATGGAATGGGGGAGAAGGAAAAGCGGAGGGCTGGGATGGAAATTGAATGAGACACTTTTAGTGGAAAGGGAAATAGCTCAGAAAATAGGGGAGGAGATCGAACACTTTTTTAAGGAGAATGAGACAGGGGAGGTGTCAACAGCCACAGTGTGGGAGGCTCACAAAGCTTATATAAGAGGAATATTAATGGCGATTGGGGCAAGAAAGAAAAAAGAAAGAAGGGAGAAAATGAATGAGCTCTTAGAAGAAATAGGTAAATTAGAACAAATACATAAGAATAGAATAACAAAAGAAATAGAGCTGAAGTTAAAAAAACAGAAGGAAGAACTGAAAGAAATGATAGAAGAGGAGAGGAGAAAAGTATATAATAGAGTTTTAAGTGAGAGATATAGATGGGGAGAAAGACCTGGAAAGTATCTGATGAGAGCCCTGAGGAAAAAGAAAAATAGAAATTATATAGAAAAAATAAAAGACGCTAAAGGAAACATGAAACACTCAAATAAAGATATCACCAAAGCCTTCATAGAATATTACAGGAAACTGTACAATATAAGCCCCTTGGAAGGTTCAGAAACTATAGACAGAGAGAAAAATCAAAAAAGAAAGAAATATTTGGAAATGGCTAGGTTATTAAAATTAAGTGAGGACCAACTAAACTCCCTAGATGCAGATATCTCACAGGAAGAAATAAAACTAGCATTAAAGGGGACAGTGTCGGGGAAAAGCCCAGGCCCAGATGGTTATACAGTGAGATACTATAAAAAATTTAGCGAAATCTTAGTACCAAAACTTAAAAACTACATGAATGCACTAGGTGGAGAGATGGAAGTAAGAAGAGAATCATTACAAGCCCAACTCGTGCTCATTCAAAAAGAGGGAAAAGATCCCTCTCAGTGTTCGAGCTATAGACCTATTTCACTATTGAACACAGACACTAAGTTGTACGCAAAGGTCCTAGCAAACAGATTGAAAGAGCTAATGCCTGGATGGATACATGAGGATCAGGTGGGCTTCGTTCCAGGGAGGGAAGGAAAAGATAATGGGGTACGATCATTGATGCTAATCCAAAAGAGTAAAAAGGGAAAAGAACCGGTGGTACTACTGTCTATAGATACTGAAAAAGCGTTTGATAGGGTAAACTGGAGATTCATGATGGATACTCTGGAAGCCTTGGGAATCGGGCCTAGGATGAGAGAGTGGATAGGAAAGCTGTACAGATACCCCTCGGTGGTCATTGGGGTAAACGGGGAGAGGTCAGAACCCATTGAGATGTCAAACGGAACAAGACAGGGATGCCCATTGTCCCCATTGTTGTATGTTATATCACTAGAACCTTTATTGTCAACAATAAGACTGAATAGAGACGTAAAGGGAATCCTGATAGGAGATACGGAACATAAAGTTGCTGCCTTCGCAGACGACTTGTTGTTCTATGTAGGAAACCCCAGGATAACACTTCCAAACTTAATGAAGTCACTAAAGGAGTACGGAGAACTATCAAATTTAAAGATAAATCCAACAAAAACGGAGATTCTAAATATAAACATCTTAAAAAACGAAAAAGAAAGGATACAAAAAGAATTTCCCTTTAAATGGAAAGACAGGGATATAAAATATCTAGGAGTAAAACTTACAGCCTCACATAAACATCTATATAAACTAAACTATATTACACTGATTAATGAGATTAGAGATGAATTAAAAAGATTGGAGGGAGGAACCCTGACATGGATGGGTCGTATTAATCTGGTAAAAATGGTAATAGTACCAAAAATCATATATAGATATCAAATGATCCCAATTAAACTCCCAGAGATTTTCTTTAAAATAATTAAGAAATTGATAACAAGATACATATGGAGGAATAAAAAACCAAGACTGTCATACGAACTGCTAAGTAGGAGGAAAGAAAGAGGGGGTTTAGGGCTCCCAGACTTTAAAAGATATTACAAAGCGGTAATATTGGCAAGAACCATAGATTGGATATTTAATAATAAAAAAAGCTGGGTGAGAATAGAGAATGAACTCAGCGGAATAGACTTGGGAAGAATGATATGGGTGCCAACACAGTATAGGGGTTTAAATGACAATGTAAATACATACACTTTGAATGTTTTAAAGATTTGGGATAACTTACACAGAAGTATGAAATGGACTTTTAATTCCACACTGATTCCACTAAAAAATACAGAGTTTTTTCCCCCAGGTAGAGAAGAAATAGGAGGGAAGTGGTTTAAAAAAGAAAAGGTGCAATTAGGAGATATTTTGGTGGGAGATGAAATAGGAGCATTTGGCGAATTGAAAAAAAAAGAGGGAGAGATTTTCACTAAATTAGACGAATGGCGGTATTTCCAATTGAGGTGTTTTGTTGGAAGTTTGCCAAGACCTTTAAGGACAAGAGACAACTGGAACTTGTTCGAAAAGACATTGGGAACACTAGGTGATGGAAAACACGGGATTGCTAGAGTTTATAAAATACTCACTGAACTAGACACAAACACGAAACCAACATATTTAACAAAATGGGAAATGGATATGGGAGTTGTGATAGATGAGGAAAAGCAGAGGAGAATGTATAGATTAACTCACGAAAATGTCTCTATGAGAGAAGTAGAGATGAACTATAAGTGTTTGACAAGATGGCACATTTCACCAACAGTAGAAAATAAGATGTGTGGAGAGAATACACCGTTGTGTTGGAGAGGATGTGGAGAAATAGGCACAATATACCATATATGGTGGGGATGTCCAAAAATCCAGATATTCTGGAAAACAATAATCCACTTAATAAGAAAATTGACAGAAATAGATATAAATCTAGATCCAGAAGTATGTATTTTGCACATCACGGATATAACGGTAAATAAATATAAAAAAACAGGGATATGGGACTATATAAATGCTGCAAAAGCCCTGATACCCAAGTTCTGGAGGCGAGTAGAGGCACCAAAGGAAAAGGACTGGATTGAAAGAGTCGAGCAGATTAAAAAGATGGAAAGATTGTGCCATACCCAAGAAGATAAGATGGAGGTTTACTATGGGAAATGGGAGAACTGGGAAAAAGCTAGATTATATATGAGGTATAGGAAAGAATAAAGATAACAACAGAAAAATTCCACTTGCTGATATAAGAAGACGCAGAGAAAAGGTAGAATAGGCAGAGGGGACACGGGGTGGGGGGTGGAGAAGGGGGGGAAAGGTAACATAGAGTATATAAAGTAGAAATGTTGGTTAATATAATATTATAGAATATATTTTTATATATATATATTTATATTGTGATGATGAAATGTAATTAAAATGGAAAATTAATAAATATTTAAATTATAAAAAAAAATACATTCCCTCTTAACTGTACATCTTTTAGGTCATAAGGAGCAGATTTCACATGCTGATGAAAAATGCAAACAAACAAAATTAATAGATTATGCTATAGACCCTTTCGAGTGAGACTATCAAATAGCACCACATACTTTCCTTATGAAACAAATGGAAATGCTCTTTAGCTAGAGGATCATTAAAAGACAACAAAAATTAAGGTTAAAACAAGCAGGGAAAATAATTGCATTTATTTTAGTCTTCCAGAGAACAATGTTGGTGAAACTCAAGCAGCCATCATAACAGACTATGCACTGCACTGTGATCCCACAACTGTGTGTATACACTGTAATCCATTGCAAGGGCTTTCTTGTATGATTTCCTTCTATGGTTAATGCCTGGCTACGTTAACATAGATCAAGATTATTATCTAGAGTTGGATTAGCGTGTACCTATTTAGTGGATATTTATGAGGGTACTTTGATATAATGCATGACTGGTGCTTGCCCAGTCAATTCGTAAGTACAGTAACTCACGGTATTGCAATTGTGTGTGCTCAATACAGCGTGAAAAATAAATATACAGATGAAGAGAGGGATACTGGGACTATACAGTTAAGTGTTTGAATGTATGGTTACAACATAAGGAGCAAGATAACTATCAGTTTTAGTACTACTTAAACAATTCTATTGGGGGAGACTTCTAACACTGTAAAGAAAAAAAAAGAAAAGAAAAAAAGAAAAAACATTGAACATCAATATCATCCATTAGCCACAAAACTAAAATACAAATTTGGATGGCTTAAAATTATTTTAAACAAAGTTCGCCAAAAAATTTGTTTGTAGACAGCTTTTGTTAAATGTGACATTTCAGGTTGTGTGTAAAACCTAAAAGGGTAAGTGTACTTTCAAAGTACAGTTACCAGCCATGCTAATCCTTCTAACATGCACTAAAACTGCACCCCAGTCTATTCTAATGTTAATTTATGTTAACCACTGGCAATGGAAAAGATTTCAAGTAGAATTACAGGCCAAACTTTCTTTTTCATTTTGGATAGAGCAAGGGAGGGTTATAACACTTGGATTTTTTTTTATTTTTGTTTGCCATCTGTGTACCATTGCAGAAATTTCCCTACACTTCCTGTCCCATAGCCAAACAGGAAGTGAGAAGAAATCCCGGCAAATTAACTGAATTCTTTGGGGACAACCAGGTCACCAGAACTAGTGTACCCATTGGAAGATTACCCGTCTATGACTTTTCTGGGTACAACCCAAAATTTGTGATTTTCTTTTACTTTCACTTTTAATGTTTGTAAATGAGACAAATAGAGAGGGAAAATCTCTCTAATGGGTGCAGAGGTAGCAAATAAAATACTGACAAGTGTTTGAATCCCTTTCCACTCCATCCAAAAAAAAGGTTTGCCTTTAGTTATGCTTACAGTCAATTGATGCAAGCATCAAATACCACCCAACCCGCACTCTTCACTCCTCACAAGACCTCCTACTTTCTAGCTCCCTGGTCTCCTCCTCCCACGCCCGACTGCAGGACTTCTCCCATCCTCTGGAACTCACTACCCCAATCCATCAGACTGTCACCTACCCTTCTCACCTTCAGGCGCACCCTGAAAACCCATCTCTTCAGGGAAGCCTTAGCCTACCCCACCCTCACCTAACAGCCGATCTCCTCCACTCCTCCTACCACTCCATCCCCCACAGCCACTTCCTCCTGTACCATTACCCCCTCCCTCCTAGATTGTAAGCTCGAAAGAGCAGGGCCCTCGAACCCCTCTCATACGGTTTTGTTACTGTATTGTCTCATGTACTGTCCACCACTATAATGTACAGCGCTGAGCAAAATTATTGGCGCTATATAAATACTGTATAATAATAATAATCCAGACAGCAGCTGTCTTACTAAAGCATGTACGCAGTTTAGAGGGGGGGTGTTAGTTTAAAGTCTAAATTTAACCTGAACTAAAAACATAAAATCAGCACAAGGGCAATACTTACAAGTATGATGTGTCCACTGTGCTGATTCATCTTGGTTTATGAGAAACGGTCTCTCTCTGAATGGAGGGGAAGAAGCTATCAATCACCCACCTGTCCCCATTCAGACATCCTGTGTCATTCAAAGATAGGGTAGTGCAGCTTCTATTAATGGCACAGTAGGGACAGAAATAGGCATAGTTGAGCTCTCTTGATGTGACTATGTATCTAAATTAAGAAGAATCAGCACAAGGAACACTTCATACTAAATGAACTTTATATCCTTTGTGCTGATTTTAGTTTGTAATTTAGGCTAAACTTTGGCTGTAATTCAGGAGGCTTTAGCAGTGTGGATAAGTGCACCTTGTCTAAAACTACAATTACCCTTTACTACTTGTTGCTAATTAGATGTTGAGTATTAGTTTGATTCATGTATGCCGACCGCCTCACCTGATGTGATGCACAGAAACCATGGCCATCAAGCTCAAAAAGAGATTTCTAATAAACCGTTCCATAGGCTGTATTATGTTAGCCTAAAAACACAAATGATAAAAACCAAAACAGAAAAATGCAAAAATAAAAATACCTACTGGAGAAGATATGACTCTCCTAATTAAAAGCTAGAAGCAGCCTACTGAAAGCTTAAAATGTTGTTGTTTATAAAATGTGAGACTGCTTGATCCCTATCCCGTAGCTGCCACAGACAAAGAAAATACTGTGCTTCATGTCCTGTTTTCCCACTGGCTCCTCAATCTGTGGCTGTCAATATCTTTTTTGACTCAAGTTAAAGAAAAGCTCCTGCTAAAATCCTCTGGTAGTGTAATGTAGGAAAAAAAGCAATAACTTCTGTCACGATTTCATTTCTCTGTGCATGTTGGGAAAGTTTTGTTTCACATCCTACTGTCAAGGACAGAAAGCAATAAAAAAATTAAAAAAATGTTGTACTTTGAAAGTGTCACTTGTTTATAGTATTCAGTTCCTGATGAGACAAAGTACATGAAGTATAACCAATTAAAAATTCTCACACTCCTATTAACACAAGCAAAACAGCAGTACCCAAACTGTTAAAACTGTCAAAATGCATAAATTTTTTTTGCTGTGCTCAAGTTTATATCAGTGCTCAATAACCCCAGTGAGCGCAAATAGAAAATCTGTGAAACAAAATACATAAACTAATACTCAATTGGTCTGATTGGTATACTCTCTTCATAGAAGTCAATCTTCCTAGGTATCCTGCAATGATAGCTGTGTTGATAGACAGAGCGCATCTCCTTGGCGCACAAAAGCCAGACACTGTAGCTAGCAAGGAGACAGCTGCTTTGCTACTGAGCACAATTCTCTGGCTCCCTGGACTTGCCCAAGGCAACTCAAAATAGAAAAATGCTAAATATTCTATTCATACTGGATAAAATAAAGTTTCTGGATTAAAAGATAAAAACAACCTACTCAAAGCTTCAAAATGCTGTCAAAAGAAGGAGACTACTGATGCTGTACATCATGTCAATCTGTGGTTGTGTAGATTTTATTGTTCTGTCAGTAGTATGTGAAGGAAAATCTTCCTAACTTTCACAAAGTATTGGGAAAAAAATTACCTACATAATAACCCCTCTCCACTCTATCAAAAGCTGTAGTAAAAAAAACAACCTGTATAAAAATTGGGATGCAGTTCTTTGAGAAAGAGGACCAGCCACTATTGGATTTATGAGGTGTTCTTATTTCTGAGATCCCACTGGGGAGGACTGAATCCCTGTCATGTGACCAACCTACAAGAAATGAGCAGACGGGTAGGTAGCGACAGCAATAAAAAAAACATATTGTGAGAAGTTTCATCTTTTCCCAAGCCATAAACATGTTTCATCTGTGTCCCCCTCTCCATTTATATGATATAACCCGTGTAAAGGCTTATGCAAATTATTTTCTTTTTGCAACATGTTAAAGGATAAGTTCACCTTCAAAAAAATAATTATACATAATTTTGCAGGTAAAAAAAACACGCATTTATTACTTATTTATTTTTTATTGGGCACCTGCAAAGCATTGCACCTGTGATCAGCAGATCTTGGTGCACTGCAGGGCTTTTGCAAACTGTCAGTGTAAGCTGTGTGCTGGGGGGGGTGAACGCGCAAGGGCAGCTGCATCAGTAACATGCAACACCCTGGATACAGGTGTAACATGTTATAAAAGGTGAAATTCTCCTTTAAGCATTCAGCATGGCTTTTCTACAAATTGTTTTGCGGAAATTATTTTGGCTGTCTAGGAAGATGTTTTCCCAGCCAAGACCGGGTTAAGAAATCAGAATCTGTTTTAAAACCAGAGTGGGTCATTAGCCAGGTAGCGAACATTTTGCAATCAGATACTCGCAGCAGGACATCTGGTAAGTTCCATCCGGATGGTTTGTGAGGGGAATAAGAAGCTGAGACAGAGCTCAATACTCTCAAGTTTCCATTCGATGTATTAATCAGAGGGCTGGAAAGTACATTGGATTGTGTGTACAGTGCAGCTGAATGCACAGTCAGCAGTAGAATACTGCTGAAACCCACAAAAGACTCCTCACTGAGCTGCAGAGGAAAACAAACTGGGCCTTGAAAGGCACACTGCTGTGCATACACCTTGCACCTGACAGTATATCCATTTGGCACAGACAGACCTTTAAGGGGGGGATGAGATAAACGTGCCCATTTCTACACAAAAATACTCCACCATAAACATAACATTCGCTGCAATGAATGTATTCTACATCATGTTTTGCTTTGATCTACTGGTTTCCATGCAACTTTTTTGCTAATTGTATGATTGGGGTGTCTTGGGTTGCATGTAAGTCGGAATGTACTTTTTTCCCCGTCTTTTTAATTTCTAACATTTCAATAAAATGCCCTTGCCAAAAACTGGTTGTCAATAGAACACATTATCATGCCCATGAGCTGCTCTGTGTTTGGATATCTTCCAACTACTGCAGGTCACATGTTGCTAGTTGGGGTAGGCACAGATGGCCGAGCAATGCCATTTGACCTGTTATAATTCTGTGTTATATAACTAGTATAACATATCATCTATTTTAAATAAACAAAAACGTCAACCACACTAGTTTTGTAGGATATTGCCCTATAGGATATACAACCTCCCTGAAGAAAGCAAAAAGCTGGATTTACAGGGATATGCCTGCTCCATAGACACAGTTTCGATGTCTTTAGGAAACTCATGGACATTTTCCATACGCTTGCCATGAATAAAGATCATATCTCCATTGAAAGCTTTTCCCATAAAGTATTAATGAGAAAGACTTATAGATTTATGAGGTTTTAATCATATGTGTAGAGAAAGATTTATTCATCTCTTTTCTGCTTGTATAGGGATTTATTTTCCTAATTTTCCCAGTTCCCGAATCCTATCAGAAATGCAATATATTTCTTCGTGAAACACCAATGTGACTGAATTATAAACGCTTATCAAAGCGCTTTACTGTTTTATCATCAACATTTTCTCATTCTGAATATTGCAGTAATAATAGCCCAAGTTCATTTATTTGTTCTTCATATCACAAATAAGATGAGAAGTGATTCTACATTGTACTGGCAGCACATTATGAATGACAATGATTCTTCACAATATTTTCAAACTGCAGAGATTAATCATCATGTAGTTGAGTAACAATCTTTAGCACTATTTTATCAGTTTTCTTGCATTTACTTCAATGCAGATATTTCATGTTGGTCTAGCTGTCTCTCAGCCTGTGTCACTCAACAAGATATAAATCTAAAATATTTAAAATATGCAGCACCTAGGTGAAAAAGAACAGCTACTTCTAGATACCCCAGCGGCTGGAGATCCTTGTTTCCCTGGACAGGTGCAATGTATCGGAGTATAAATAAACCAGCTCATGTGTAAGCCCTGGTTTACACTGAATGCGACTTTGAAATCACACTACTTCACTTGAACAAGCACAATTTCAAAGCCGCAAGTCAGTGCGATTTTAGGTGTGACTTGCCTGACATCTGTGCGACTTCGTGCACAGATGTTTATGCAAGTTGCACCTGCCAAAAATAGTACAGGAACCATTTTCAAAATCAGTGCGCACCAACTGCAGTCACACCAATTTGAACGATTCCATTGCCGACAACAAGTTGCAACTTGTCATATGATTTGGAATTGTTGGATCACATGACAAGACGCACCAGTGTGAATCAGGGCTTACAGTTCCTCCAAATAAACCTGTAAATAACTTGTGTACAGTGCTACAAACTTTCAACAAAAGTCCAAAACAATACAGTGTTCCTGTTCAAGTGTCTGTTCCATCTTCTTTAGAAAAATTGCAGACTTTCAACACGTTTTGACCCTTTCTAAAATAATGGGTTATATAAAGCTTGATATAAATCAAATCCGTGTGCCTCAGTTCTTCCATTCAAATATCCAAAACAATTTTCCAGAAAAAAAACAAAAGAACTATATAGTGTAGTTTCAAAACTGTATGGCGTCGCAAAGGTGAGGAATACAAAGAAAAATGCATGGCTCCTACAGTGAGACATGGTGGTAGCAATGTTCTTCTGTGGGGCTGCAGGAGTGCTGCTGGTGACGGGGAGCAGCATTTCATTGATGGTATCATGAATTCACAGATGTACTGCTCTATATTGAAAGAGAAGATGCTACCATCACTCCGGGCCCTTGGTCGTTGTGCACTTTTCAAACATGACAATGATCCAAAACACACATCTAAGGCCACTATTGCAGTTCAGAAGAAGAACAGGGTGAAAGTGATTCAGTGGCCAGGTATGTCTCCTGATCTGAACCCAATCGAACACCTTTTGGTAACTGGGGAAGAGAAAAGTTGAGCATTATTCTCCATCCAGTATCCAGGATCTAAAAGAGGCCGTTCTTGATGAATGGAAAAAGATAGATGTTGCAGTATGTTGCCAACTTGTTCATTCCATGCCTAGAAGACTTGATGCTGTCCTTACAAATCATGGTGGTCATGCAAAATACTAAATGTAGTAGTTTTTCTTGTGGGGTGTATTCATTTTTGCATCAACTAATTTGAGTAAAACTGAAGATTTTGTAATCTAAGTTATATTACTAACCTTACTTTCATGTAATGAGCTAAGGAAAATGTTATATAAAATGTAGTTTTGTCAAAATTTTGGAAATTGTTCTTGTGTTCACTGAGATATTGATTAAAATCTTACTTTTCAATAGGGGTGTACTCATTTATGCTGAGCACTGTATATATTTTACTAAACTTATTCATTAACTAATAGTACTGAAGCTGTTGGATTGCCACAGCAGACCAGTAACTACCATTTTCAGAAGGAGGCCAGAGCCAGGTTCACATCTAACCATGCACACATTTGCCCTTTTAAGAAGAAAAAAAAAAAACAACAACACACTGTAACACATTTATATGCAGTTTCATTATTCTCCTGGGAAATCACATCACATAAAAACGCACAGAAGAAAAGGCCTCATTTTTTAAACCATAGTGTAATGCACCGCAGAGATCTGAACAGCCTCACTGAATTACATTGCTTCTTATGACACGTATTGTTTTGCTTAAGACACTTGCATTTATGTTAAAATGCAAAGGTGTAAACAGTGCAGAATATTTTTATTTAACAATCTAACTGAATTACAGTCAATTCACTAAGAGAACTTGGAATTTAAGGTTGTTCTAGCCCAAGAGAATTTCACCATTACTTTTTCTTAGCAACAAGAGGTTTAGCTGTCCAGAAAGCAAAGGCACCCAATCCCAAATAGAGATATAACAAACGTTGACAAAAAAAAAAGTGTATTTTAAAATGGTGTCAACATATAGTCCAATACCACAATGTTGTAATAACTATAACAATTGTATTAATTGACAGCATGTAAAAACAAACACCAAAAGGTATGGTATTGATCAAATTATCACTCAATTATGATTGAGGCCAAGATGACTGTGAACATTTTTGCAGTAGCTTCTACTCAACATGTTTCACCATAAATTGGCTTCTTCAGGAGTTTAATGAGCACTGCACTTGATGTCACTATTAATGTTCTGCCTCAGCTATACGTGGTGGGGGTATAATTAGACAGATAACTCTCCTCCCTTAACAACTCACTGATGCAGGCGCTAGGCCCTCTTTTCAACTTTTATTGCAGGGAAGTTAGAGTAAAACTACAAATGAAAGAAATCACATTCAATCAGTATATACAATCTACAAAATATACAGTCCTGACACACTAGACTAGCTAGAAAGGGGTTTTTAAACATACCGGCAATGTTTCCGATAGGCTGACAACAGAACTGCAGCTGAATAAGTGTGGAGTCCTCTGGAGGAGATGTAAGATGGCTGCTAGGAAATGTCTCTAAGACTTCATGGTGAAGCCCATAGGATGATGGGAAAACTACGATGGCCTTTAACCGTTTCAATACCGTGCAATTTTACACCTTCCTGCCCAGGCCAGTTTTCAGGTTTCAGCGCTCTCACACTTTGAATGACAATTGCAGTCATACAACACTGTACCCAAACTAAAATTTTATCATTTTCTTCACACAACTAGAGCTTTCTTTTGGTGGTATTTAATCACCGCTGGGGTTTTTATTTTTTGCTAAATTAACAAAAAAAGACCAAAAATTTTGAAAAAAAAACACATTTTTCTTTGTATTTCAATGGTTTTTATTAATTTTAAACAGTATAAAACAGAGGCAACAAAACACGCCCACGCAGGGGCTATCAATTGCACCGATAGAAAATGTATAATAGAGCAGACAACGCTCTAATTCCAATAAGGCAAAACGTATGCCCACGTAGGGGCTATCAATGGCACATAGGTTACAATAACATCAGTGAAACTCAGATTATCGCAACTAAAGACAGCTGTCCACTGTCACATCAAAACAAACAGAAAAGGAAAGAAGAAAAGCAGAGAAGAAAGAAAGAGAAAAAACAAAAACAAAAACACACACCAGAGAGCAAGGGTCCATAAGCGCCAATACAAAACTCCATCACCTCCCTACACTGGCCGGGGGGAGCGTGGGAAAGGCATATTGCAACCACGGTTCCCATATTTTCAAAAATTTATGTTGAGAGTCATTGCATATACTTGACATCTGTTCATTGAGCATCATAGTAGTCATACGATCCCGCACCCCCTGAAAAAGTACAAACGGACTCTTCCAGGCCTGGGCAATTGTCCTAGTGGCCGATAAAAACAAATAGGAAGCCAATCGCTGCTGACGAGCCAAGAGGCCCGGTATGGGGCAATGAAGCAAAGCATACCGAGCATCCCGGCGTATGGAGAGATGAAACAAAGTGAAAAGGAGGCCAAACACACGAGACCAGAAACGAACCAACCTCGGGCATGACCACCAGATATGCAGTACATCGCCACGATGGCCACAACCCCGAAAACATCGATCACTACAGGCAGGGTTAGCCTGGGCCAAACGAGCCGGCACCCAATACCAACGAAACAATACCTTATAGGCTGCTTCCAACGTGGTCGTATTAAACGAACATTTAGCTATGAGTGACCAGGCTTTATTCCAGTCCTCCGGATCCACAGCCACTCCCAGGTCGCGTTCCCACTGAACTACATATGAAAGAGAAGTGTGCGACGAGCATCTGTTCAAAGCTGCGTAAAGAAGGGAGATAAGGCCCGGGGCGCCCGGACGCTGCTGGCAAAGCCGTTCAAAGGCAGATGTCCGATATGGGAAAGCAGAAGTGGCCCTCAGCGAGAGTAGCCAGTGCCACAATTGAAGGTACCGAAAAAATTCCGCTGGGGGAACATCCCGAGACTCCCGGAGGACATTCCAGGTGGGAAAGGACCGAAAAATCAAAAAGTGTCGCACCTGTGAGAAACCATGAGCCACCCACCAAGAAAATGCCCTCGGGTGATCTAGACCCGGCGGGAAAAGAGGGTTATTAACGATTGGAAGCAAGGGCAAGAAAGGTGACATCAGGCCACTGGAGTAACGTACCGAGTCCCAGACTCGTAGGCCATGGAGCAACATCGGACTCAGCACCGTAGGGCGCAGGGCAGGGGGAAGCCATAGAAGTGTCGATAGTGCGATAGGGGCACAATTAGGCAGTTCCAGCAGGACCCAGAGAGGAACATCGGAGGAAGCGTGCAACAGACAGCGGGGCAATTTGGCTCGCCTGATAATACTTAGTTACATTGGGTACCCCAAGACCACCTTGGAGTCTATGAGCAAAGAGCGTATTTCTAGAAACTCTGGGATGCTTATTGGCCCAGATAAAATGCATAAACTTCGCCTGAAGCAACCGAAGAAAATGAGGGGGAACTTGCACTGGGAGGGTGCGAAAATAATATAACAATTTCGGCAAGATGGTCATTTTCACTGAATGAACCCGTCCTATCCAAGACAGGTGCGGAAATTGCCAGGAATGCATAAGAGAAGATAAGGAGCTAAGCAAAGGATAATAATTTGCAGCAAAAAGGGAGTCATAGGTGGGGGTCAAGCGAATGCCCAAGTATTCAAGAGAAGAGGAAGCCCACCGGTAAGGGAAGTGGGACTGTAGGCGCGAAACCAAATCTGAAGCCAAAGTAATATTGAGAGCAACGGTTTTATCCAAATTAATACGTAGACCCGAGATCAAGGAAAAGCGCTCAAGAACCCGTTGCAAATTAGGAAGCGTCGTCAGAGGATTAGTAAGGGTCAAGAGGGCATCGTCCGCAAAGAGGCTCAGCTTAAACTCCTGTCCCGCGTATGGAACCCCCGATACATTGCAGTCGGTCCGGAGCGCTAAAGCCAGTGGCTCAAGCGCCAGGACAAAGAGCGCCGGGGACAGTGGGCAGCCCTGCCTCGTCCCTCACCCAACAGGAAAGGGATCCGAGAAATACCCAGCGTATTTAACGGAAGCCGAAGGAAAGGAATACAAGGCTTGAATCCAAGAGAGAATAGAATCCCCGAAACCCCAGCGAGACAGCACAAACCGCAGATATTCCCAGGATAGAGAATCAAAAGCTTTATATATGTCCAAGGACAGTAAGAATCCTGGGATTTTCCGTTGTTGCAGAAAATGTATAAGATGGACCACCTTACGGACATTATCACCCGCCTGCCTCCCGGGGACGAACCCTACTTGGTCCCTGTGGACCAGGCTACACAAATATTTATTGATGCGAAAACTAAGGATCTTGCCCAATATTTTCAAGTCTTCATTAAGAAGAGAGATGGGCCGGAAGGCTTGCGGTTCCTGGACATCAGCGGTCGTCTTAGGAATCATAGAGATATGTGCCCTAAGTGCGTCCGGAGAGGGCAAGGAGCCCTGTCATAACTCATTAAAGTAGGCAGCTAAAAAGGGCGCCAATAGGGCTCAGAATTTTTTATAATAGAGACCGGAGAAGCCGTCTGGACCTGGGGCCGCGGTGGACCGTAAAGATTTGATTGCTTGTAGCACTCCCGGTACGGTGACACCTGCGTTGAGGGCCACCTGTGCTGCCTCGGTTAATCCAGGAAGATGGAGGTCCTGAAAGAATGCCTCTGCCTGGGCCACAGGGAAGGGATCTGGGGCAGCATAGAGGCGCGAAAGGAAGTCCGAGAATCGGGAAACAATCTGCTGGGGATTAGAAGTACAGCCACCCGTGGAAAGTCGAAGCCGAATCGGTTTATGGGGTTTCCCCACAGAATTGAGTTTCCTGGCTAGCATGGGACCGGGCTTATTAGCACAGGAATAGAATTTATGTTTGGTCCAACGCAAGGCCCGTTCCGCCTCCGAAGAGGCAAGGAGGTCCAATTCTGTCGCCAGAGCGTCCCGAGCGCGTTTATGGGCCACGGATGGAGATGACTTCCAACGCGCATCCGCAGAGGCCAGGAGAGAATGAAGCCACGAGAGTCGACGTTCCCGTTCCCGCTCCCGCTTCCGGACTGCAGCCAGTTGTATAACATGACCCCGCACCGTGGCCTTATGCGCTTCCCATAGGGGCACTGCTGAAGAGACCGATCCCGAGTTTTCCGTAAAGTATGTCCGTAAGAAGAATTCTATTTCTTGGCAGGTAGCCTGAGTGGTCAGTAAAGAGTCATTGATGCGCCAATGAAAAGGGCGTCGTTCTGACCCGGAAAGGGCAAGGAGGAGTACCAAAGGATCATGGTCTGACCAGGGTGAGGAGGGAATAGTTATCCGCCGGACCGAGGGGAGTTGCTGGACCTGCATGAATATATGATCAATTCTACAGAAACTGTCAGGAGGGTTAGAATAGAATGTAAAGTCGCGTTCAGTTGGATGAAGTTCCCTCCAGACGTCCGCTAGCCCCGCCGTCCGCAAAAGAGAGCGCATACGTTCCTCCAGCACCAAGTCATGAGAGGGGGTCGCTCCTTGTGCGTAGCGCCTATCCAGTGTGGAATCTAAGGTAATATTCGAATCCCCCATAACAAGAAGAAGACCCTTAGAGTGTCGAGAAATAATGGTGCAAAGATGCGAAAAGAATTTATGCTGGAAACGGTTAGGCGCGTAGTAAGAGACAAAGGTAACCTCCTGGTCCCAGAGGGTGCCTTGCAGAAGCAAATACCTGCCCGTGGGGTCCGCTATATTCCGAGCACAGACAAAGGGGAGATTGCGTTTAAAAGCTATCAGAACACCCCGACGCTTCTCAGGAGCCGAGGCCGTGTAAAAGATGGGATAGTGAGGTGAAAGATAACGCGGAGCGGAGGACTGAGAAAACCTGGTCTCCTGTAGACATACCACATCTATTTGTTGCGACTTGAGGTGATGAAAAACTTTAGTCCGTTTCTGAGGCGAATTGAAGCCCTGAACATTTTGTGAATGTATTTTCAAAAGGGGTGAGGCCATGGCGGTATCAACGCAACACGCTCAGCAGAAAAAAGCCCAAAGCAGCCAGCAATTTCCACTCCCAATGGCGATCGGACCATGGCGTCCCGGAACCCTGCAGAAAACAAAAAAAAACAGAGAAAAAGAGAAGAACAAAGAAAGAAAAAAGGAAAAAGACACAAAAAGTATACACAACAGTGCAATCGTGTCACACCAATGGTGACGTGCATCCTACACATGAAGGATACAGTTAGGGGTAACTCTACCACCGGACACATGGCTGCAAATGGAAACATCAAAACAGAAGCCCTCAGGGGGCAAAAAGGCAATGTACATAATAGAATATAGTAAATCTTAATAAACTAAAAGTCCCAGGAGCAGGAACCTCCGCGACGACCTTCCCATAGAAACCCAGAGAACCACAGGGGCCAACCCCCCTCCACCCAACCAGGCCCACCGGGTCAACCTCCCACCCCGGAGCCCAAGGGAACCATCACCCAATGCCACAAACGTAGACCCAAGCACCATCACATGGACCCAAAACAGGCTGCGGCAGCAAAAAGTCCCGATTCCTAAGTCCAGGAAGAGACCCCCCCCCAACCCGGGATGAAACCCAAAAGGGCAAGCCGGAGCAGTCTCAACCTAGAATGTGGACAAACCGGGGAGGCCCTAAGGGCCAAACTCACAATCTCGTCAGGGTAGTCCCTCGGTGAGACGATATGTGGGAGTTCCAAGGCGCATCTTCAGCCTGGAGAAGAACAGGAAGGACTTGATCGCGAAGGGGTCTGAGGGAGAGCCCCCCTCCTGTTGGACGACCGCTCCCAGATGCGGCCCAGAGGGGGCGGCCTTGCCGAGGATCCAGAGGAATGAGCCGGGCTCCGATCAGCAGCTTCCGGCGAGAGAAGATGTAGAGATTCCAGGAGAGAATGGGCCTCCTCCGGCGTAGCCACAGAATGACTGCGGCCCTGGTAGGTGAAGGTGAGGCGGAACGGAAAGCCCCAGGCATATTTAATTCTGTGTTTCACCAGGACCGAGGTGAAGGGCTTCAACTGGCGTCGCTTCTGGAGAGTGGTCTGAGAGAGGTCCGCTAAAAGCTGGTAGCGGTGCCCCTGGAAGCTAAGATCAGGGTTATTTCTGGCCGCCAAGAGGATAGTTTCCTTAGTGCGGTAATAAGTAAACTTGATGACAATGTCCCTCGGGGGCCCATCCGGTCGTCTGGGGCCCAAAGAACGATGTATGCGGTCAAATTCGAGCCGGTCAATGGGAATAGTGGGTGTCAGCTCCTGAAACAGAGCAGTAGCAGTGGAGGTAAGATCCGTGACCGTTTCCGGAATACCCCTTAATCGCAAATTGCCACGGCGGGAACGGTTTTCGAAATCCTCAAGCCGCAGAAGTGCGTCCGCCAATTCCTTCTTAAGGTCGCACAGGTCCTGTTCGTGATTTTCAATGACTGTGGCCGCAGCGTCCATTTTATCTTCGAGATCATTCGTCCGATTGCCCAAATCCCGAATTTCCCGCGAAAGACGGTCGGCCAGCTTGGTGGTAGCGGAGGACAATTCTGTTTGCAGCATACTTTTAAAGCGGCGCAGGAGCTCGGCATCCCGCAGGGATGGAATGTGCGACCGCTGGGATGGCTCGGGATCCAGGTCCTCCCCACTGCCAGGATCCATCTCACCTGCAGGTAGTGATGGCAGGGGACCCAAACTTGCAGCCAGGGCTTCAGCTGTTGTCCGGGGCGAAAACCGCGAATCCGCGGCCGGGGTCCTGGAAGCCTCCGGCGGCCGGCCTAAAATCGAGGCCGCGGCTTCACCCGCGATCTCCGGCGGGTAGGCCGCAACCTCCCGAACGGTCCGCCGGACGCTGGAGGTGTGGGGGGCCGGGGTTTTTTTCCCCATCAGGGTGCTGGAAGGACAGGGGGCCAGGGAGGAAGCGGAGGGACCCCCCCTGAGGGTCAGAAATCGGGCCGATGTGTCCGGCGGCCGAGACAGTAAATTAATAGGCAGCCATCCTGGCTGCTGCTCACGAGCGCCCCCCCCCACACATTTTTCTTTGTTTCTGTTATAAAAGTTTACAAATAAATAATTGTTCTTCATAAATTTAGGCCGCGATGTATTCTGCTACATGTCTTTGGTGAAAATAACCCAAATTAGGATGTATTTTTTAGTTTGTAGGAAAGTTATAGAGTTCACAAACTATGGTATAGATCTGAATATTGATCAATCCTGAAGTACTGACAGCCAATCTAATTTCTTGAGGTCCAAGAATGTCAGAATAGTACAGATATCCCCAAATGACCCCTTTTTGCAGAGTAGACAGTCCCACGTACTTCATAAGAGGCATGGCGAGTTTTTTGAAGTTGTATTTTTTTGTCATAATTTTTCGGAAAATGAAAAAATTTTAAAAATTATTTTCACAATTTTTTTTTTACATACTGTCACCAGGGCAGTACAGCGTCATCATATAACTGGCATGGCGGTGAACAGGGACACTGACTGGTGACAGTATGAAAAAAAAATATATATATATTTTTTTTATATTTTTTAATTTTTTTATTATATTTAATTTTTTATTACATTTTTTTAAAAGATTTTTTTCATATTTTACTATGACCAAAGTAGTACAAGGTTACCATAGTAACATTGTACTACTTTGGGGAAGTGATCAGTATTTTTTTTTTTTTACACAGTTTGCTTATAGCAAAGTATTACTTTGCTATAAGCAAGCATTTACCTGAATAAAATCGATTCATTCAGCTTTTTTTTTTTTTTTGTGCTTAGCTGTGATTTGGTCACAGCTAATCACATGACATGTGCATGTGATTAGCTGAGACCATTCACAGCTAGGCACTAGTATACAATGGATGGCATCATGAATGAAGCCATCCATTGTATACAACTGTCATGTGACCTGCTGTGATTGGTCACAGCAGGTCACATGGTACCAGCAACGGGAGCCAGTACTCGGATCTGTCATCGGCCGTGTCCGAGGTGCACGGCCAGTGACAGATCGCACTGCTGCGCCGTTCTGCATTAGTGCAAACTGCGCATGTGCGGGAGCACGCCAAATGGCGTGCACCCGGAGTGCAGAGACACTTTTGAAGCCGCCAAACGGCCATTGGCCGGGCGGCTAATGGTTAAGCAACAAAATGTGTAACTACAGAAACTAATCTATGAAACTGTAAAACAAAAGAGCCACTAGCTGGCGACATTACACTTTACCTTACATTCCATAGCATCCCCTCCTCCTCAAAAAACTACACTCGCTTGGCCTCAGCGACTCCGTTCTCTTCTGGTTCTCCTCCTATCTATCACAGTGCTCCTTCAGTGTTACGTATAATGCTGCCACCTCCTCTTCACTCCCTCTCTCTGTAGGGGTCCCTCAAGGTTCTGTCCTTGGACCCCTTCTCTTCTCCATCACCTCCCTTGGTCACTTGATAAACTCACACGGCTTCAATTACCATCTCTATGCCGATAACACGCAAATCTGTCTACCCTCCATTTCCTCAAATTCAACCTTTCCAAAACTGAACTCCTAGTATTCTCCCCTGCCCGTGCCACCTCCACTGACTTCACCATAAATATTGATAACACAATCATTAGTCCATCCCCTCATACCAGGGTACTAGGTGTAATCCTAGACTCCGCTCTGTCCTTCTAGCCCCAGATCCAATCGCTGACAAAATCATGTAGACGTCACCTCCGCAACATCTCCAAGATACGACCATTCCTAACCCCGGAAACCACTAAGCAACTTATTCACTCCCTTGTCATATCACGCCTCGACTATTGTAACTCCCTCCTCATTGGCCTACCTCATCGCAGGCTATCCCCTCTTCAGTCTATCATGAACGCTGCTGTAAGACTCATCCACTTCACTAACCGCTCTGCATCTGCCACCCTTCTCTGCCAATCCCTCCACTGGCTCCCAGTTGCCCAACGGATAAAATTCAAAACACTAACAATGACATATAAGGCCATCCACAACACTGCCCCAATTTACATATCAGATCTTATCTCTAAATATCACTCAAACCGTACACTCCGCTCCTCGCAAGACCTCCTACTCTCTAGCTCCCTTATCTCTTCCTCCCATGCTCGTCTCCAAGACTTCTCCAGGGCGTCACCCATCCTCTGGAACTCCCTACCCCAATCTATCAGACTATCACCTACTCTACTTACCTTTAGGCGATCATTGAAAGCCTATCCCGCCCTCTGCTAATACTGGAATCCTCTACTCTTCCAACCACTCCATCCCCCACAGTTTTACCTATTGTACCACTCACCCTTCCCTCCTAGATTGTAAGCTCCAAGGAGCAGGGCCCTCAATTCCCTCTTGTATTGAACTGTATTGTTACTGTATTGTCTCCCACTATAATGTAAAGTGCTGAGCAAACCGTTGGCGCTATATAAAATCCAGTATAATAAAATAATAATAATAAACTAACAATGGACATAACATAAAAATATGCCGAAGGCATGACAATTAAAAACATTTATATGAGCAAAAAACATCACATAGTATATCAAATGTCACATACAACAATATATAGACGTTAGACACATTCACATTCAATATCATAGTGATTTCCTTAAAGGGTGCCATACCCAAGAGTCCAGGGGATCACACTGCACACTATATCATGTTTTGAAGGCTTCCTTTGCAAGATAGGGGACCAAGCTAGGGCGATATCACTGGCTATAGGGGGCCCAGGGTATCCCAAATTCCTTCCTACAAACATAGGCAATGTTCTGATTGTAATTCATATAAATAATAACTATATACATTAATGAAAATAATGTTATTCCTTTTGGTGTTTGTTTTTATATGCTGCCATTTAATAAAATTGTTATAGTTTTTACAACATTGTGGTATTGGACTAGATGTTGGCACTGTTTAAAAATCCCCTTTTTGTCAATATTTGGTACATTACTTTTTCTGCTTAAAGTTCTCTTCACTCAGTATTTAAAGCATAAACAAACTTGCACGTGACATCAGAGTGCGATACCAAACTGAACCATTTAAAAGGTTCACTGCCTATACCATTAAGCAGCATACAGTGGTACCACTATGCCAAAAGCGTTGGGCGATTCTGATCAAGCAACAATCCGATATTTCCTGATATCCTGTTTTGAAGCTTACTTGCTCCCACAGATAAAATTCTCCCACCCATCATTATGATGGGCTGCTTCACTGGCCAACAGAAAACATGTGGATGGGCAGTCTTCAGACTATTAGAAGTTCTGTAGCTTCACCCAATCCATTTGGCCTGGGAATTTTAATGTGGCTGCAGGACTGCAGTCATATGTGTATGACTGTCCACTATAGGACACAGTCAAGAAAGATCTCATCATTGGTAGCTCCTGTTATAAACACATCCATTGCCTTACCAACTCATGAAATGCAAACTATTTGGAGCACAATATGGATGTTTGTATTAATATTGATCAGTGATTGCATATTGAATGATAACCCTGATATGATGGTTTATTCTTTTTAATGCTTGCAATACATATGACATCTACAGTATGTGCTACTGAATCTGGTTCCTTTATTTCTGAGCATTTGGAAGTTTTGTCCTTTGAAGACTTTTCTCTGCTACAACATATATTGGGTTCTTAGACAAGATTAATTATTTTACACTTGCAAGAATCAGTACTCCATGCAACAGAGGTGGATGGCAAATGGCAATTGTTAATTATCAACAAAGCTTTGCAGACTAAAATGTCAGTTAGGGTTTAGGGTGCCAAAACAAGCTTGTCTATATGAAGGGATTTACCTCACTACTCTTTTGCTGAGAGAGGTGTTTTGGGTTTGCAGTCTCAGTCTATGCAAACCAGTTGGTTCAATTGTGACAGGTGTGTTACTGTCAGTTGCTCTATTATCAAATTTCCTGACCTGATCTTAAAAAGGAGAAGTACAGCCAAAGCTCTTTTGACTGTACTTCTGTGGATCACAGGAGTGCAGTTCGTTTTGCACTCCAATGACCCGTTTTCAGCTGACAGCGGGCTGGAGCCCACTGTTGGCTGACGTTACTCAGCCGGTCCAGGCTAGGGAAAGATCTCGACTTCAAAGTGAGGATCCACTCCAGATTCTGCAGCAATACCTTGCTTAGCCTCTCAAGGAAGCGCTGAGAGCCTGAGCCAGCCGCTTCCTCCCCCTCCACAGCCCAGGGCTCCATTGAGCGTTGGGGGAAGGGGGACAGAGCAGAGAGAACTCAGCGATTATGTGATCGCTGAGTTTTCACCCTTAGAGCCAATGGGGGACCAATGATGCATCCACCTAGGCAAGTATAAATGGGGAGGAAAAAAAAGCCCTACTTCTCTTTTAAGTGATGTGCTCCCCCCTGCGGGGAAGTTTTAATGCACATAAAGGTTTTTGGTGGTTCATCTGGTTAAGCACCTCAGATGGGGGCAAATCTTGCCTGAAGCATTGACAGTAAATATGGATTTGTCATTTCCTAAAAAGTAGGATAATCCTGGCATTCGGATTTATGCATCTGAATTTTTTTGAAACATACTGCTTCATGAGTCTGGAACATGCGACTCCTGAGCACCTAGTAACACCTATAGCTTGTGCACGGTGCTAAATAGTATAGTTTCCATGTGCCAGCAAGAATCTTTACACTATGCATGAATCATTAATTTTCCATCTGTTACCATACATATACCAATTTAATGGTTGACAGGTCTTTAACATGGGTAGGTGGGTACAGTAAATCACTACAGGTAGACAACTGATAAAATAAAAAAGATGCTGGAATGCGGTCTCGTTGCCTATTCACACTATTGTGGTGTGCTGATGTGTGCTATGCTCTGCATCAAAATGTACTGCATTGTATTAGGCCTCCCCAAACCATGTGCACAAATGTGCTGTAGGGTTTCAGATCCTAGTAGAACCCTGATGTGCTGGAGGGCTCTGCTGGGACCAAAAAGCTAGGCAGAGCCCTGTGGCACATCTAAGCATGTGCCAGGTTAACACAGATTATGACGTTGGGGAGTTTGGTGTTGGGGCACAGTTTAACAGGAATTAATTTCCCCTTTAAGAAAACCCATTTGAAAATGAATAGGCTGACATGTTAGTGTGTTGTGCTGCAACAGCCATCTATCAGTGAGGAGCATTTGGGTGCTAAAAGAAATTATTGGGACTGCATCGCACCAAAGAATGTAACATTAACCACTTGCCTACCAGGCACTTATACCCCCTTCCTTACCAGGCCAATTTTCAGCTTTCAGCGCTGCCGCACTTTGATTGACAATTGCGCGGTCATGCAACATTGTACCCATATGAAATTTTGATCATTTTTTTCTCACAAATAGAGCTTTCTTTTGGTGGTATTTAATCGCCACTGGGCGCTTTACTTTTTGCGCTATAAATTAAAAAATGTGCAAAAAATTTGAAAAAAAAAAAAAAGTTTATTTGTTTCTTTTATAAAATTTTTCAAACAGGTATTTTTTCTCCTTCACTGATTTGCGTTGATGAGGCGGCACTGATTGGCACTGATAGGCGGCACTGATGGGCACTGATAGGCAGCACTAAAGGGCACTGATAGGCAGTACTAATGAGGTGGCACGGATAGGCGGCACTGATAGACAGCACTAATTAGGGGTCACGGATAGGCGGCACTGATATGCAGCACTGATAGGCGGCACTGATAGGTGACACTGATGATGGGTACTGATAGACGGCACTGACTGGCATCACTTCTGGGCACTGACTGGCGGCACTGACTGGCACAACCCCTGGGCACTGACTGGTGGCACTGACTGGCAGCACTGGTGGGTGGCACTGGTGGGTGGCACTGGTGGACAGCACTGGTGGGTGGGCACAGGTGGGTGGCACTGGTGGGCACAGGTGGGTGGCGCTGGTGGGCACAGGTGGGTGGGCACAGGTGGGTGGCACTGCTGGGCACATGTAGGTGGCACTGCTGGGCACAGGTAGGTGGCACTGCAGAGTGGCACAGGTGGGGGCACTGCTGGGCACAGGTGGGGGCACTGCTGGGAATGGGTGGGCGGGGCTAGTGGGCGCACAGCTGATCGGAACTTGCGGGGGTCACTGCTGGGCACCGATCATCAGGGCACTGATCATCAGTGCCCTGATGATCGGTGCCGATCCCCGCTCTGACAACTGCCGGTTCTCGGCAGTACTTTCCTCACGATCTGACAGCGTGAGGAAAGTGCAGCCGAGAACCGGCACTTGCATTTTCCTGTGATCAGCGTGTCATTGGACACCGCTGATCACGTGGTAAAAGGCCGGTGGGATCGGCCTTTCACCACATCTCGTGATCAGCTGTGTCCGTAGGACACAGCGATCACGGAGATCGCCGGGTGCGCCCTTAAAGACGTATTTTCTCAAAGGCGATAGAGTAATAGTAGTAACAAATAAAAAGCCCATCTGCACCATTTCTGAATTTTCTAATGTCAGAAAGATCCTTAATCTAGGCCCTCCCCAAAAGCTCTTTCCTTACATTACTGATAACACCAGGTTCATTTCAAGAAAGGAAGTGTGTTTTGTGAATGTCATGTTCAGGTTTAATGGTGGAGACCAAAAGACCTCTGTCAGAGCCTGTAATTTTTCACAACACATTTAATGCTAGAGAAATGAAATAAATAGGTTACAAGGCAGAAACTACTTATGAGAGAATCAACAGAGAACACTGAACGCTGCAGCGGTAGCTAAAATCTGTCTGCAAGCTTGCTATGCTACTTTCATATCTGCCGAATGGATAGAACACTTTTGATCCATGGTTTTCTTTTATAAATCATGATCTCAGCATTCTATATGCTTCTGAAACATGGGAATTCATTATTTTAGCGCTGGATATTTCTTATGTATTCAGACAGCGAAGTCCATGGCTCCAAGGTGTCCTATAAAAAGATATACTAGACAAGTCCATTTAAAAATACTCTACCTTAAATGAATTAGAAAGCAAAAGGACTGGAATCCCCTTTTGGGAAAGAAGAGTTTCAACTTGCCTGCAAATTCCATATTGTGGATTACAGTACAGGACACGGGCAACAACCCTAGACCACTCCACAAGTCCTCAGTTTTGTAGCAAGGGAAGCAAGGCAGGTTGGCCTATGTCCTTTACTGTAATCCAGGATAAGAGCAGGGCACACAGATGGCAGGACAATGGCGTCATTGAGATTGACCACTAATACCACCTTTGGAAGAAAGGATAGTTTGGGGAATAAAACAACCCTGTTGTGAAGTATGAGTAAAGGACCGCCAGTCAGATACGTTTGACAAATGTGATGGCTATCAAAGCAGCTATTTGCTGGCAGAAATCTGCAATGAATTTTCCCTGATGGGTTCAAAGAGTGGTTTTTGCAGGGAAGAGAACACCAAATTAGGGCCCTAGGCATAAAAAGAGTGCTGCAAGGGAAGCCTAACATGAGAAACACCTTGAATAAAGGTTTTCACAAGTACGTGCGAAGCTAGGTCTTTTAAATAAGGATGATATTTGGCCTTTTAGGGTGTTAGGAGCCAGATTTTGGTCAAGACCTGATTTTTGAAGGTCAGAATGTGAGGTACAGAGAAAACTCTGGGACTGAATTGACTGTGCTCACACCAGGCAAAGCAAGATTTTCAGGTATGATATTCCTGGAAGTGGCCTTTCTTGCATTTAGCAAGGTAGGAATCCTTCTATCCTTTAAGACCTGGGTTTCAACAAACATGCCATTATAGCCTGGAACTGTGAAGCAGGGTAGAATAGAGGGCTTTGAGATAGCAGATCTTGCCTTCTTGTTGGGAAGGGGCCAGGGTTTGTCTGCTATAAGTCTGTGTACCTGATTCTTATGGGCCAGGTCAGTGCAGGTAAAATCAATGTTTTCCTCTTTTACTCTCTTATGAGGAGTAGGTGAAGCGGAACTCACAGTGTAGGGAAGACATTAATGAACCTGAACTGAGACCAGGGGGATATTTAGGGCATCTGTTGCCAGAACTAGGGATCTTCTAGGTCTGCCCTCAAACAGAGGAAGCCTGTTGTATCTGGAGGCTGGGATGTCCGCATCCATAGTATCCCATCTTTGGAATACCTGATTTAACTGAAGAGACCACTCCCCTTGATCTAAGGGGTGGCCACTGAGATAATCTACTTGTTAGTTGTTCATTCCTGGAATGTGGACCACTAAAATCAAATCTGTTTGCTTAGCTGAAGGCAGCCAGGCTCTTCATGCTTCCTTGATGGCTGATGCATGCCACTGTGGTGGCATTGTCTGACTGTGCCTTCCTTTAAAAGGGAGGTCCAGTGGAGGCACAGCCTGACTGTTCTGAGCTGTAAGTATCTGATGGGGAGATCGGCATCTTCTCTTGACCATGTTCCCTGAACGTTCACTCCTCGTCCAGCCTGACAGACTTGCGTCTGTTGCAAGAAATTTCTAATTGTAAGGAAAAATTTTCCCCACTATTAGAGCTGTAGTGGTGATCCACCAGGACAAACAAGTTCTTGGCTGGATAGGAGCATGGGTAGGTCCAGGGAAGGAGCCTAAGTTTTCCATGCTGACAGAATGTTTAGTTAGAAAATTCTTAGGTGGCATTAAGCAAAAGGTACTGCCTTAGAGGCGGCAGTCATTCGACCCAGAACTCTCATAGTGAATCTCACAGTGGAATTTCTTTTGGATCACAGTTGTCGGGCATGAGCTCCTGGGGAAAGAACTTTCTTTTGCTGGGGATGTACCCAGGATCAGACCAAAGTATTTTAGGAACAGGGAAGGCTAGAGAATAGATTTATTGAAAACGAATACCTAGACAATGGCCTGAAGCAGCTGAATTTTCCTTTGGATAAGAGTTACAAGGGGAATGAATCCTTCAGAAGAAGGTCATCTAGATGGCCTACCATTACCACCTGGATGCCTTGAATTCTGAGAAAGGCAAGCAAGGGTGCCAAGACCTCTGAACACCCTAGAAGCAGAGGATAGGCTGAAGGGTAAGGCGATAAACCGGAAGTGGTTGTCTGTCACTTCAAAGAGTAGAAATCGCTTATGAGGGAGGTAAATGGAAATATGCAGCTATGCACTTTAGATGCCATGTATTTTCTTTGTCTCAGAGGAGATTTTTGACCTTGCTGATTTTATGCAAAATTTTGGAATTTGAAGTAATCTGTTGAGGGATTTTAAGTCCAGGATAGGACAAATTTCCCCATTGGGCTTTAGTAACTTGAACAGATTTGAGTAGAATCCCTTAGACCTGACCTTTGGCAGTACTAATATGACTCTTCCCTAAGACCAGATGTGTGAAAGTGGGGAGGTGAAAGAGTTTTGAACTCTATGTCGTACCCTTTAAAACCACTTATTGAACTAATATGTCTGTGATCCAGAGCAAAACAAACTAACAGGTGTCTGCCCACTGTTAGGAGTGAAGGCGCTCCTTTGTTTTGAAAAAGGCTTTGGGAAAGGCTTGGTAACCTTTGTAGGGACAAACCTAGTTTTAAATTTAAGGGCTGAACTTGGTATTGGAGTTGAAGCCTGGTTAGAGTGTGAAGGTACTCTGTGTTTAGAGGAGCTAGGGGGCTCCTGAGGATCATGGTTTTTGGATCTACCTCTGAGGAAGTAAAACCTTCCCACCTGTGACCTTTGATGAACTAATCAAGTACCTCACCAAATACACCTCTTCCTTGGAAGGACATACATCTGAGGTGTCTTTTTACATACAGCTTCCTCTGCCTAAGCCTTTGGTCATAATATTCTGTCCATAAGACTTGATATTAGGGCTGGACATTTGTCTCATAACATGTCCCGGGGCATCTACACAAAAAAGCATAGCAGAAGGCAATTCCTGTAGTGGCCGTTTAACAGCATGATCCTGCACAAAGGGGTCAGATTGGCTATTAATTGTTCTCGTCCAGTTAGTTGCAGTTTGACATAATGAAATAGCAGCAAGAGTTGGTTGCAAGGCTGGGCCTATGAGCATCTATGAGAATCTTTGACAGAATGAACATCTTCAATAGGTACAGTGAGATGTTAGTTTAGGACAGAGATGGCAGGATCAACTGCATGAATAGCTCATTTATTTGCAAACCTTTTGCACTGAATAGAGTTCAGCTAAGATTTTTTTGGGGGGTGAAAATCCTTTCAGGAGTGTCCCAATTATCATACTGCACATTCTATCTGTTCATGAACACGGAATGTTTTACAAGTTATTGTAGATCTCTTTGTGCCTAAAGGGACATAGCAAGATAGAGGAGAGTCAAGTTGCACAATGCCAAGGCGTTTGCGAACAATGTAATTTTTAACAATAGCAAGCATGTTGCATGAAGCGGATTGTTCAATTAAGTGACAGTTTGGGAAGAGAAATCTTCACAGCTTCCTCCAATATGGTTTCAAAGTTCACTTAATTCCCTTCGGATTCTGTGTCCTCTAGAACAAGTATATCCCTGTCTGACTCCAATTGAGAAACGGAAGCAGAAAAAAGAGGCGTGGCATTTCTGAGCCCTGGACAAAGATAGCTGTATTACGGCGATAAACTGTCCAACCAGTTGACATAGATGCAGAAATAATGCTTTTGAAATAGAGCTAGCATTGGATACTGAAGCCAGTGATCGAGCTGGTACCTGCTCCAATGCAAGGGATGCATTGTCACTCTGAGGCTGAGTGTTGTGCAGGTCTTTGACAGAACAAATGTTCACTTGCTGTTTTGAATTGGCTCCCTTTTGCCTGGTCACTGCCATAGCTACAAAGGTATTCTCTTGTGGGATACACATGGAGTAGAGTGTGGAAAGCAGGGTAAGCCTGTCCAGAAGGAGTACACAGTAACCCAGGTGTAGACCATCCTTCAACAAATTATTGTGGTGAAAGGGTGGGAGGAAGCACCCAAGTACCTTAGAAGGGTTTTTAGGTGAAGTGACAATAAAGTGGTTCTAATAGCAGGTTTTTAACCATAATGCATTCTATGCATTAAGGTAAAAAAGCCTCCTGGCTGCAGTTCCCCCCTTATGCTTACCCGAGCCCCATCTCGATCCAGCGATGTGTACGAGAGCAACAGCTCTCTCAGGTCTCTCTCTCCTCATCGGCTCAATCAGCAGCAGAAGCCACTGGCTGGGGGGACACTTGCACTCTGTGTGTGAATAGACAGGGGGAGCAAGACTGCTCGAGTACCCCCTTAAGCAAGAGGCTTGCTATTGGGGACAGTCAATTTGGGGGGGTGCCCAAGACTGCCTGCGGGGGACCCAAAAACAGGAGAATAGGGGCTGCTCTGTGCAAAACTACTGCACAGAGCAGGTAAGTATAACATGTTAGTTAGTTAAAAAAATTCCAAGCTTTATGCAGGTCATAGATGGGTCGTTAATCGTCCGATTTTCGTACCGTTAGTGGATTAGTTCGTCGGCCATTTTTCGTGTATTTTGCACTTTCAGATTATCGGTTATGTTGATAAATTTGCGGCCAATTTGGACAATCGGACGATTTTCCCGGCAATGATGGCCAAATCGGACGACCGTTTTAACAATAAAAAATCTGCGCATGAGCTGTGACCTGAAAGGGACAGAAGTTATGGGGTGAACTTTATGATTTAGTCGGACAATTGTTTTATTCGTTGGTGGTAACGTCGGCCGAACAAACAACCGATTTTTCGTTTATCGTTCGAAAAATCAGCCGATGTTCGACCAGTCTATGGCCTGCATTAGAATCACTTTAAAGTGTGCAACCAATTGTGTGATGTAACACTTGGTCATCCACCTGTGACTGAGCTCTGAGTGTCTGAATTTTAGCTGCAAGTTTGAAAAATATGCACTGAATATACATTCCAAACAGCCTCATTTATACAGTAATGGGAAGACACAAGAGGGTCCCTATCTTACCTGTCCACAAAGCTGGACTGCAGATAAAGTCTAGGCTCCACCTGTCATGGTGGGCATACCTCCAAATGCATTTTCAAGGACTGGGTTCCTTAGTGATGGACCGTGACCCTTAACCTGTATAGTACCTTTTCTTCTTTTTGCATATTAACTGAGCCAAAATATGTTGCTTGCCCCTGTACCATGCTTTGCTGAATGGATTCAGATCAAATCAACCTGGTTCTGCTTTTGCATGCATATAATTCAGAAATCATAGCACAAACAAGTTTTCAGAAATTAAGTATCAATATTCAATCCTTGATAGATTTGTGGAAGCATTGCATGCATAAACTATGAATTGAGAGAGCCTTAATACATAAATGGTGAAATGGAGGAAGGTTTTTGGCATGCAAAATACTCACCATCTTCTGATCTTGCATAGATGTGCCACTTATCTTACAAATCTGCACATATAGCAGACTACAACAATGCATTTATTCTGCAAAGATCAACTAGAACAGAAATGTGCAATCTCAATCTTTCATCTAGTGAGGGGATTCTAAAGGTTCAATTACCAAAGGTTCATCTTGTGTCCGAGCTGCTTTTCATCTTTATGCAAGTCAATGTGAATTCAAAACAAACTCAAAAACTGTTCACTGCCATTTAGATGCAGCTTAATGCAATTCCTTGTGCTAATGAACGGCAAATAAATGGAATTCAAAAGAAAGTAAAAAACGCTCAGAAAAAACTGAAAGCATACTGCATTTGAACTGCATTCTAAGTATCTATCCCTTACTGGATGTCAAACGTCCCAAGCATAGCCACCGCAGTCTATGTTTGAAGTAAATGCTCAGGTGCTCACCCATAAAGAAATCCATACAAATCCAAAACTGGTATAGGGGCCATTCACAGGTCTTGCAGAAGAGATTGATAATAAAAGCATTGCTGGTTTGATCTATTTTTCGATAAGCTCAGTCCATCTTTCTCTAGGCACTACAACATAGAAGTGAATAGACCAATAAACCTAAAGTCCCACCCACCAACACCCCCTAATGATGACATCACACAGCACAAGGGTAAAAAGACATAAAGGGTAAAGGCAAGGAAAGATCACAAAAGGAATTAAAATGGGCCATCAAAAAAACATAATATACAACATTTTATCTTAAATGCTGCGATTTCTCCTCTGCAAGAACCACGAGAACCGCTATGCCAGTTCTGGATTTATATGGATATTTGTAGGTGAGCACCCGAGCATATACTTCAAACAGAGTGCAGTGGCAAACCTTGGGACTGTTTAATGGACACTTGCCATGTGCACCTTTGATGATCTCAATCTCCAAGATTTTGTACAAGACTACCTGTCTCCAGTAACCTGATGGTGCCGTAATGGATTCCGTTTGCCCCTAGTCTTATGCAGGCCACCAAATCTTCCAAACCTGAGGATTCGTACAGCATTTTGTCTTGCTTGAAGAGGCAGGAAATAGATTTATTTTTGCATGGCCAATACAAATTTCTAGAGGATTTAGGATTAAGAATATTGCCATTATTGGCAGAACACATATAAAATCCTGCTCAAAGTGGTGTTAAGTTTTAAATAAATGCAGTTTCGACCTGATTCAGTGGACTTCATTGGAAAAGACTTTAACTATGTTCTGATCTGGCCAAGGAGGAGCTTGTGCATACTCCTATACTACCCACTGCCACTGATACAAACTGGCCTTGGAAACTTGAGGATAACAAATGACTATCAGCACATGATTTCAGCTTTCAAAGCAGATAAATTGACTAAAGTTAAGAACTACATTAATTTTTATTATTATTACACCCATGTGTGTAGTTGGACCTGAGGACTGATTTAATTGGAGATGTACCTCTATTCTAGAAGACAATCAACCGTCCCAACATTCCAACTGTGAATGCCAGCTCTGGGTATACCACCACTGATTCAGATTCTAACACCTATCCATTCTTTTTTAAGGTCATACCCTACTCTTTTACAACAGGCTTCTGGGCCACCAATCTCCCTCCCTCCACTGCACTGCCAACGAAGAAGCAGGACAAAGAGGGGTCACCAGGAGAGAAAGAGATCGGCCCAAAGGAAGGGCAAAGAAGGAAACTGTGGTTTTCAACCTTAGTCGCCATCAGCTTACTCCTGAACATTGTGTAATGAAAAAGAACAAGTTTAAAGGAATTTGATTTCCAAATTACTTACATAAGTTTTAAAGGAAAGGAAACTTGCATTTCAGCAGATATTTAAACATTTTGCACCTATGACGACTCCTACTCCATTTCGATCACACAGCACCACTGTGACTTCCAATGAACCCCTGGCCCTGACAATGTTCCTCTGGGCAGTGGATCATGAAATGAAACATCAGTCAGCAACCAGTAAGGGGGATTCCAATAACAATCTAACCTGGGCAGAGAGTGAAGCTCTCAATTTCCTGTCCTCAGACTCCTCCATTGTGATTTGCCCTGCTAAAAAGGGGGGTACGATTGTGATACAGAATGTCTCTGACTACTGGAATGAAAATTCTGCTTAAACTTCAGGATAACATGACTACACTTTATTATCATTACCACACCCCCTGCCCCCCTTTCGCTTCAAGCGCATTATTGATGCAAAACTGAGGGATATGCCCAGGGATGGTTTATTAAAGAAGAATTTGGATATCTCACTGCAGAACACTTGCAATGTCCTGTTATGTACACCTTCCTTAAATTATTCACAACACTCACCTGGGTGTTTAATTAAATCTACCAGAGGATTGGTCTTGCAAACATTATCAGTATTTATCGAGCCCTTTGTAAGACAGTTACAAGTAGGACAGCAATGGATCCTAATGTAGCACACTCTTTTGCTAACATATACATTCACCAATATGAACACAATATGAACACAAGCTTTTTACCTATAATGGCACCATGTGTTATTTTATTGTTGCTATATAGACATCCCTTTGCTCTTTCGCTCTGGAAGTGGTGATGATCTGACACGGAGGATTGATGAGCTCAATGATACGCTATCCCAATCTAGCTGACTCTAACATCTTCTGATACTGACATCAATTTCCTGGATCTTAACATTTATAAAATGGTCATCGATAACGTAATCTTAGGGACTCAACTACACCACAAGCCGAAAGACAAACACTTTGCTTTATGCACGCAGTGCACATCCCCCAGCACTAGTCCCTGAAATTCCATTTGCCCAGATGCTGAGAAAAAGAAGCAACTACAATCCCATAACAGCTGAACTCCCCTCCCTCCTAGATTGTAAGCTCCAAGGAGCAGGGCCCTCCTATCCCTCTTGTATTGAACTGTATTGTTGCTGTATTGTCTTCCGTTATATTGTAAAGCACTGAGCAAACTGTGGGCGCTATATAAATCCTGTATAATAATAACTACAGCTTGACGATATGATGGAATGATGTTCTGAACGTGGCTACTCAAAACTCCTCCACCAACAGACACTATGAGTAGCGAATGCTGAGGAGTTTTGTGTGTCCCTGGGACATCTCACAAAATCAAATATTTTATTCCAACTTGTTACTCAGGAAAGAGCCATACAGTGAAGGATGTGGTCCATTCTATGCACAAACATTCACAGTAAATACATTGCCATGATCGATAATCCCCCTGAGGAACACACATGTCCAAGTGATGAAACGCATAGGGGTGTGGCTATATGGATGAAGTCATTATGCATTGCAAGTCCAGGAAGTGTGCTATATAATTTAACCAGCCAGAGCTGAATGCATTTACTGTGGATGCCTGTACATGTGAGTGTACTGAAAGAGCTTGATAATGTGAATGGTATCCTTCTGCGAGTGGTGTGAATAAAATATATTTTAAAGGTGAAGCACTATGGAGTGTTTTTTTCCCTTTCTTAACACTGTATTGTGGAGGAGAGGAGTACAATGTGGCAAAATCTGCTGGGCATCCATAATTTCATTTAAAGACAACTTGTGCTGTAACTCGCTGAGCATATGTGGGGTGGTAAAATCCGTGGAACATATGGGATTCCATTGAAAGGGGACAGGTGCTGTGATCTGCTGAGCATTGAAAGGGGACTTGAGCTGTTTTTGACCTTACACATTTTATGTGGGTCACACACACACACCTGATGTTGGTGGAGCATTCAAGGTAGAGGAGTGCAAGAGTGGACACGTTTGTTGCAATGAGTATGAATAGCACATTGAGTGAGATAAAGCAAAAGACAGAGACACTTAGGACTTTTTACACAAAAAAATTAATATGCACAATATGTGTGTTATGTATGATTAGTGTAATTTCAATAACATTATTTTGATGTATAGCGTGGCACCACTTTGTTGAAAGAAAAAAAAACCTCATACTGTACTGACATATCTGGTACAATTACTTGCTTTTATGCAATATACAGCATACAAGGTTGGCAATGTAACATTGTTTATTAATCAGAGTTGCCACTATTTTGACATGGTAAGTAGGAAAATGAAAATTATGATTTAATTTAGACTGTAAACTCTCACAACCAGGGCCTTCTTAACCCTCTTGTAATAAAGTGTATTGTAGTTGTACTATCCCACTTTTTTTTGGAAAGCACTGCACAATCTGCTGGTGCTATAAAAATCCTGTATAATAATAGACACACTGAGCCTACTGCGATAACGTGCCTTAAAAGAAACCTCCTTGTCCATAGCAAGCAGTTTAGAATAAGTGAACCACCTGCCTATGGGCAGAAACAACTGTTCTACCCATAAAACACTATTGTATGAACGACAGTGTTAGGAAGGGTTGTAACAGAGGATGATTCTTTGAAATGCATGTGTGGGTGCTATTCATTCCCATTCTGAACATATTTCTATACTATTTAAATAATGTTATCTTTATTACAAGTTGGAGCTTACAGAGCATAGGTTCAGGCTTGATGCAAACTACTTTACGTGGCCCGTGTCACTACACGTTGCTCCCTCCCCTCAGCTCCCACTAATTATAGATTGTTCAAACACAAGCTGTCTTTCTCTGCACGACTTCCCTCATCTTATTTCCAAAGCCTCTGATGTGGCTCTTTTTATATATAGGTAAAAGACTGTAGTAACATTCCCGTAACTTAGAGATGCATTATTAGTTTTGTTTTAAAATAAGAAAACATGACACTTTTTTTTAAAGGGTTAATTTACCTTTGAGTTTTTCCAAAAACATCCCTATGCATTACAGGGTCCTTAATCACTTCCACTCCAGAAGATTTTACCCCCTTCATGACCAGGCAAATTTAGCTATACTGCACTGCACTACTTTAACTGGCAAATGCTAGGTCAAACAAAAATTTATAAAAAAAATGATTTCACACAAATAGGGCTTTCTTTTGATGGTATTTGATCACCACTATTTTTTATATTTTGCAAAGTAATAAAAAAAAAAAAAAGACCGAACACTTTGAAAATACCCCCCCTCCCCCCCAAATATTTTTTTTTACTTTCTGCTATAAAACATATACAAAATTTAAAGATCTAATTTCTTCATAACTTTTGGCCAAAATGTATTCTGCTACATGTCTTTGATAAAAAGAAATCTCAATAAGTGTATATTGATTGATTTGTATGAAAGTTACAGCACCTACAGACTATGGGATATATACTAGAATTTTTTTTTTTTTTAAATTACTATACTACTAATCATGGCGATCAGTGATTTATAATGGGGTGCAGGAGTGTGCAGAAAATCTGACACTGATACCACCAGTGGCATTAATACAGTGATCAGTGGTAATACTACACACGGTCACTTGTACTAATGACACTGGCTGGGAAGGGGTTAACATCTAGGGTGATCAGGGGTTAAATGTGTGCCTAACTATGTGTAATGTGTGTAAAGTGTGCTGCTTTTACTAACAGATCTATCAGTTTTTCATTCCTGCAAAGCAAACTGACAGATCATTCCCTGTGTACAGAGCTCTATGCTGAATGTCAACACAGAGCTTTGGTCTGTGATCATACACAGCCAATCAGCAGGTCCTGGCCATGAATCATTGCCTAGAACTTGCTGACAGACGCCCAGTTTGTACAATCACAGCAAGTGTCTCGTCCAACTCGTCAGTAGGCAGTAACGTAAGTGTACGTCACTTTGCCTACAGCGGCCGCCCCTCCTCAGTACAATGCGGGCAGGTGGTCATAAAGTAAATACATTAAAATGCAGTGCTTCAGCAGGAGGCTGCACATCCAAAACTGGGTAAGCCCTGCCATCTATAGGAACGATAGGAGAGGACAATAATACGAGCAGCTGAAAAAATAAGCATTTATTTGCAAAACAGAGCTCAGCAAAGCAGAACTTCCTGCCTTAAGTCCTCCTCCCCCCTACCATATTCGGCATGTTATTTTGCTTTTGGAGGGGGGGAGGGGGTGAAGGGGACCGGGTACCTATTTTTGACAGGTCCCCTCTTCCACTTTTGCTTGGATCGCCTAGGCAGTTCTCTTCCCACCCTCCCCACAGTGTACTGAGACAGGCTACAGGTCCTAAAAGACTGCGGGACTATTCACAAAGCACAGTGCGGTCCATGCATGTGCAGTGGGCAGCCGGCTGTGAAGCTGAAAGCAGCATAGCCGGCTGCCCACAGTAAGGAAGCTGGCGCTGGGTACTGAAAGGCTAGTGAAGAACTAGCTCGGGTGAGGACAGTGATGGATCCCTGGACACAGGAAAAAGTGTCCATTTCTTAAAAGTCAGCAGCTGCAGGATTTGTAGCTGCTGACACTTTTTTTTTCCCCCCACAGTGAAGAAGCACGTTAGTGTATTAAGTACACAATGAGGTTGATTTACCAAAACTGGAGAGTGCAAAAGCTGGTGCATCTCTACAAAGAAACCAATCAGCTTACAGGTTTTTTTTGTCAAAACTGAACTGAACAAGCTGATAGGGCCTTAAAGTCAACAACTGATTTAACAGAAAGGTTTAACTACTCTAAAATGTGCTCTATTTGCTTTAAGGCTGAGATAAAATGCTGATTTGCAGTGTTCAAAAATAAGGTAATCATCAACAGAATACATGAGGTTTCTATAATAGGCAAGGCAGTGCATGATACTGGAAGCAGCCATCCCAATGGCTTCAGGACATCCTAGTTTTGACTCTCTGACAATCTACTAAGTATTCAACACACATCTGCCTTTCCAAACACAGCAGGAGCAAGAAACACTGCATTGTAAGAAGGTTCAACTACTTGACAGCACTGAGCCAAAAATCATGCAAGTGTTGGTTCACCTTTTTTTTTTTTAGAGGAAAATGAAAACATCAACACCCTACACCCTTCCCACCCATCCTCCCAGTTCCTGCTGTACTTACCACCGAGTGCTCAGCTGTCAGTGCCCACACACCTGGCTCAGTGGTCCAGGGATCTGAAATCCTTGTTCTCTTCTCTCTACAGTGCTTCTGTGACAGATCAGAGTGATGGTGCTCTGTACAGATGCTTACCAGTTAGAATCTCTCTGATCCCTCCTGGAAGCACTGCAGAAAAAGGAGGAGAAGAGACTGGAATTCAAATTTCCGGACCGCTGCACTGGCTATGTGGGCACTGACAGATTAGCAGCCACAGAGGTCAATACAACAGGGACCAAGGGTAGGGATGGTATACACTGTTAGTTTTCCTTCATTTTTTCTGCAAAGGTGAACACTTTAAAATGGTTATGCCCATTGAAGTTACTAGTCTCAGGTGATACACAGAGATAAACCAGAAGTTGTACCTGTTTACCTGCATCCATCTCTCCTCTATATACAGTCAGGTCCATAAATATTGGAACATCGACACAATTCTAACATTTTTGGCTCTACACACCACCACAATGGATTTGAAATGAAACAAACAATATGTGCTTTAACTGCTGACTGTCATCTTTAATTTGAGGGTATTTACATCCAAATCAGGTGAACGGTGTAGGAATTACAACAGTTTGCATATGTGCCTCCCACTTGTTAAGGGACCAAAAGTAATGGGACAGAATAATAATCATAAATCAAACTTTCACTTTTTAATACTTGGTTGCAAATCCTTTGCAGTCAATTACAGCCTGAAGTCTGGAACGCATAGATATCACCAGACGCTGGGTTTCATCCCCGGTTATGCTCTGCCAGGCCTCTACTGCAACTGTCTTCAGTTCCTACTTGTTCTTGGGGCATTTTCCCTTCAGTTATGTCTTCAGCAAGTGAAATGCATGCTCAATCGGATTCAGGTCAGGTGATTGACTTGGCCATTGCATAACATTCCACTTCTTTCCCTTAAAAAACTCTTTGGTTGCTTTTGCAGTATGCTTTGGGTCATTGTCCATCTGCACTGTGAAGCGGCGTCCAATGAGTTCTGAAGCATTTGGCTGAATATGAGCAGATAAAATTGCCCGAAACACTCCAGAATTCATCCCGCTGCTTTTGTCAGCAGTCACATCATCAATAAATACAAGAGAACCAGTTCCATTGGCAGCCATACATGCCCACGCCATGACTTTACCACCACCATGCTTCACTGATGAGGTGGCATGCTTAGGATCATGAGCAGTTCCTTTCCTTCTCCATACTCTTCTCTTCCCATCACTCTGGTACAAGTTGATCTTGGTCTCCTCTGTCCATAGGATGTTGTTCCAGAACTGTGAAGGCTTTTTTAGATGTCGTTTGGTAAACTCTAATCTGGCCTTCCTGTTTTTGAGGCTCACCAATGGTTTACACCTTGTGGTGAACCCTCTGTATTCACTCTGGTGAAGTCTTCTCTTGATTGTTGACTTTGACACACATACACCTACCTCCTGAAAAGTGTTCTTGATCTGGCCAACTGTTGTGAAGGGTGTTTTCTTCACCAGGGAAAGAATTCTTCGGTCATCCACCACAGTTGTTTTCCATGGTCTTCCGGGTCTTTTGGTGTTGCTGAGCTCAGCGGTGCGTTCCTTCTTTTTAAGAATGTTCAAAACAGTTGTTTTGGCCATGCCTAATGTTTTTGCTATCTCTCTGATGGGTGAGTTTTGTTTTTTCAGCCTAATGATGGCTTGCTTCACGGATAGTGACAGCTCTTTGGATCTCATCTTGAGAGTTGACAGCAACAGATTCCAAATGCAAATAGCACACTTGAAATGAACTCTGGACCTTTTATCTGCTCATTGTAATTGTGATAATGAGGGAATAACACACACCTGGCCATGGAACAGCTGAGAAGCCAATTGTCCCATTACTTTTGGTCCCTTAACAAGTGGGAGGTACATATGCAAACTGTTGTAATTCCTACACCGTTCACCTGATTTGGATGTCAATACCCTCAAATTAAAGCTGACAGTCTGCAGTTAAAGCACATCTTGTTTGTTTCATTTCAAATCCATTGTGGTGTATAGAGCCAAAAATGTTAGAATTGTGTTGATGTCCCAATATTTATGGACCTGACTGTAAGATCAAAGTCCAACATTCATACAGCTTTACTGAGCTTCCACAAAGCAGGGGGCAAGGAGCTAAATTTACACTCTGCAGAGCTCAGAGAAAGTTGATTGGAGGGAAGGGACACATCCCCCTTTACACAGGAACAGAACAGGAACAGGCTTTGTGCTGGAGCTCCCTTCCCTGTCATCTTTTTACCTTTTGTTGTTTGGAAAACTTGTCAGAAGTGACTCATGCAGATAGCAGAGGTACAAGGCAGCACACAGAAATGACTCTCAGTGCTCTGGACTGAGACAAGTACACTAATTAGGGATATGGTTTGTTCATACTCCAGGTCTGAAGTTTACAACTACTTTAAGGCGTGTGTGTGTGTGTGTGTGTGTACACAGTGTGTGTGTGTGTGTGTGTGTGTTTCAAAAGTATATACAGTAAGAGACTACACTTACAATACAATTCAAAACAAGTGGCCTAGGAGGGCCTTGCTCCTGCCTACAATCTAATAGGAAAGAACATGTGCAATAAGATAATAACTGTAAGGGATGAGCTGATCTAAAAGTTCCACTGTTAAGTGAAGGTGGTATAAGCTTTTCTGAAGAGTTGCATTTTCAGGGATCACCTAAAAGTAGACAGAGTAGGAGATAGCTGGACAGATAGGAGTAGAGAGTTCCAGAGGATGTAAAAGGCTCTGGAGAAGTCCTGGTTATGAGCATGGGAAGTCGGGACAAGGGAACTAGCAAGCAGGTGGTTTTGGGAAAAGCAGAGAGGATAGTTTGGTGATATACTGAGACATGATTGATGATGTAGTTTGGGGCAGACTTGTAAATAGCTTTGTAGATTAGGGGAGATTTACCAAAACTGGTGCAGTCAGAATTTGGTGCACCTGTGCATAGTAATCGATCAGCTTCCAGGTTTTGTTGTCAAAGCTTAATTGAACAAGCTGAAGTTACAATTCGATTGTTTACTATGCACAGCTGCACCAGATTTTGACTGCACCAGTGTTTAGAAAAGCTCCCCCACGTGTGCAAGGTTTTGAAGATGATACCCCTGTTTTAATGAGCAAATCGCATGTATGTATATTTTATGCACTCATATCCTTGTACTTCTATTGGCAGTTATACACTGCAGAACTGTGTGGAGTTTATTTGGTGTGTTTTGTTCTTGTTTACCCTTTGTATTGTACTTTATATTACAAAACTAATAAAAAAAAAATTACATTATATATATATATTTTTTTTTTTGGGTCAAGCACAAAAGGTTTTCTTCCGGAGCCTGTATATTTAGTTTACCAAGTGTAGTAGTAACATTATTATTATTATTATACAGTATTTATAAAGCGCCAATAGTTCGCTCAGCGCTGTACATTACAAAGGGGGACAGAACATGTGACAGAACAATAACAATACAATGCAAAACATGAGGGGATTGAGGGCCCTGCTCTTTCGAGCTTACAATCTATGAATTTTCCATGACTGTGAGCTCCGTACTGTGGTTAAACCTGTTTTAGGATACAGTATTCAGTATTCGATTCTTACTCCGTATTAATGGTAAATCTTTATCAGCCGTTTCTTTCTAATGAATCTTTATATCTTTTTTGAGGTGGTGGTGGTAGTGAGGGGTGTTACAGAATTAAATCAGCATCCACAGCTGCTCCCATAAGGACAGTTTATTCTTTTTAACCAGGTTTAGAGCTCTAAGCAGGCATTTGTATGAAATGGGATTTCCAGCAGCACAAGAGCAGCTTGGCTGAGATTAGATTGTGACCGTGGATCTTCACTCTCCTGTCACACTCTACATTAAAGCACAGAAGCCACACAATGTACATATGCCTAGTGATGTAACAGTATGCTACAACTGTGTGTTATGATCACTGTCACACAATATTATACACAAAAACACAAGACACAAAACTGCACTTTGGGACACTGCATCTATACAATAAGCAGAAAAAACACTGCTTCGTCCAGACTAGGTTTTTTTTTTTTGCAGCAGATTGAAAAAAGTTATGTCTTATTAGAAGAAACAACTAGATTTGCCTCCTAAGCTACAAACTCATAACATCACTAGCAGTATTATCAGGCAAAGGCTCAATGTAGAGCAGCCAGCAGCCATAAAAAACAGGTACAGGAGGGCATCCAGGGTATTAAAAGTCTGGAGGCCCATTTACACCATGCATTCATAATTGTCAACCGTAATTGACAACTTCAATACACTGGCAAGAAAAATGTGGCATGCACAGTCCACCAAGTGTTTGTGGGTGTGGCCAAAAAGTGGGCATGGTCAATAAAGTGGATATTGCTTCACAGTGTTTGACTAGTAGTATGGTACCTTTCCCCTTTGCTTTGTCCTGCTTTAGACCAAACCCCAACATTATCAGTGGATGCAGCAACTACCCACAGCATTGGTGTCAGTGGGTGCAGTAATGACCCCAGTATTTTTTTCACCACTGCCTACCTCTCAAACCCTGTCCACAGCCCAGCTCTGCATAACTCATCCACAGTGTACAGCTCACTTATGGACCCCCTTGTCCACCCCCTTACCTGTGTATGAATCACCCCTGTTCTCCTCCACACCCCACCTCCATGGTTCAACCCTCCCCTGCTCCAGGCACAGCTCTTCTCTGCACCTTTTGTTCACAGCTCCACTTGTCCACTTCTCATATATGCACCCCTCAGAGTGTGAGTTAAGGTACTGCTCATTACCCTCCTGCTTAGGTTAGAAAAGTGGTTGCAAAGGCTCAGGGTTTTTTACCTTTTTGCATTCTATGCATGAAGGTAAAAACCCTTTTGTGTGCAGCATTACCCCAGACCCTCAATACTTATCTGAGCCTCATCAAGATCCAGCTTTGTGCATAACAACCTCGGCTGTCCTGGGTCTCTGCCTCTTTATTGGCTAAGAGAGCAAGCGGGAGCCATTGGCTCCTTCTGCTGTCAATCACAGCCAGCCAGCGAGGTGAGTAGGGGCGGGGCCAAGCCGTGGCTCCATGTGTGAATGGACACGTGGAGCAGTGGGTGCCCCAATAGCAAGCTGCTTGCTGTGGGGGCACCCGACAGGAGAGAGGAGCCAGGAGAGCCTGCGAGAGACTCCAGAAGAGGATCCAGGCTGCTCTGTGCAAAACCACTGCACACAATAGGTAAGTATAACATGTTTGTTATTTTCAAAAAAAAAAAGATCCTTTAGAAATACTTTAACTTAGAAAGATATGATATCTGAAATATCCTATAAAAATTCAGCCTGGCATAAGCTCTATAAAATAAGCACAATCTAATGCTTATTTAATTTTAACCTAGAAATGCTATGGGCCGTTATCCAGCACCTAAACCTATTGTAAATGGAAGGCCTGAATGCAAGGAGCTCAAAGCATAAATCAGTACCTTCATCCTCTGTGCACTGTACTATTTTTCAAACCTGATAACATTAATTCTGCAGCATGAAGGACATCAGTGAATACAGTGTATGGTTTCCAAGTACTCATAATATAAAGGTGCAGAAACTAACTGGGCCTACTTTTCAAAATGTGAAAAAATGCTATTAATATAGATAAAAACAGCACATTTAGATATATTTGAAACACGCTGCCATGTATAATGCATTAATTTTTTTTTTCCCCCAACACAGTTTTTTTTCTTTAAATTAGAACATAATGCTTAGTATCCACGGCAATACGCAATGGAGTTATGTACTACAGGAGTAGAGACTACAAGACATCAAGTAAGCAAAAAATTTCCAGATCGTTCCTAGGAAGTATACTGTACAGTAGGAGTTCAGGCTTGCATTAAAATGCATAAAACACTCAATTATTTGAAAAAAACTACTACTTACCTTTTCTTTCAATTGTTTGGCAGCCTCTTCAGCAGATGAGAGGGTTTTAAAGTAGTTGCTGCGCTCTGCAGTGAAGTGGACCTTTGACAGTGCATGTTCCACCAGAGCTACCGAAAGATTGACACCATCCACATGAAGCCACCCAATGAAGTTTCCAGCCTTGTCCATTGCTTCAACTTCCACTTCCACCTGAAACAAAAAAAAACAAAAACACGTCAACAGTTGATACACAATTAAATTTTAGGTTAATACAATGATGGCATAAGTCATGCCAGCTTTAAGAACTTGCAGTACTGAATCCAAACATGGGAAACAGAGTGTTTAAAGTGTACGAAAAAGCAACTTTTTGGGTATGCAGGGAACTGCGTAGGCAGGGATTAGACACTCAAGTTTTTAAAAAACTCCAGAAACGACGTAAAACCTGTACAATAGAGATGTGTAAATAGTTACGAAAAACTGTGAATGTTATTTTTATTAAAATTGCTCACTTTTATAGAATGGTTTAAAGAAATATGTGAAGTCTTACACAGATTCTTCCTCAATTCCTGGGCTCTGGGAGGTGGCATCTCAGATATCAGTTTCAGTTAGTGTTCATCACTGTTCGCTGCGACTACAAATCCCATCATGCCCTGGGATTTTTAGAGTCTTGAGTAAGCGGGACCTTGAGCATGTGTGCGGCAGATCAGTATTGTTCTACTCATAGGACTGATGCTGCCCACCCACATTGCTGTGTCATCTTCTGCTTTTCCTATTTTATAGTGTGATTACACTGTACTGCATGTGGATGTGATGAGATTCATTTGCATAATCTGCATGCACAGATGGAGATTTCTGGTCTTTCAGTGAAAGTGCCCACAAATATAACTATGTATAGCAGTGGGCGGATCAGACCAGGCAGTCTGAGACTCCTGAGTTCGCCCAATGCAGTGAGTGGTGATGTGCTTAGATCACCGCTCATTTTACAAAGGACTACAGCGGAGATTGCACAAAACAGGTGGCCGGGGACATACCTACCTATGTAGATGCATCATCAATCCGCTTCTGAAGCTGTCCCCAACGGGCCCCGAGAACAGGACTGCTGATCAGTTCTTGGGTCTGCTCTGAACAAAAAAAAGGTAACTGTCAGAGCCTGGACCAACTTTGTAACATCAGCCAACAGTGAGCAATAGCTCACTGTGAGCTGAATCTGGGTCACAGCAGTGCAGAACTAAGTGCACTCTTGTGACCCAGAAGAGAAGTACGACCAAATGAGCTTTGGCCCTACTTTTCCTTTAAGTGATGTCTGTGTCCCTGCTAAGGGGAGTTCCTTTTGTTTGTTGTCATGACCACTGTCACCAATACAGACAGTGAATGGTAATCCAAACTTTTAGTATTGTCTCCAGTGCACGAGGCAATGATAAATTAACCAATGGGGACTAATGTTCCAATGACAGCTATCAAAGAGGGACGGTCTTTGCTTTCTGTTCTGGAAAGGAAACCAGAAATAAGGAAATTAAAAGGAACATCTCCCCAGTGGGACCAGAGATGGCATACAATTGTAGGGCTTTAACTCTTACTACTCAATCCAAAAATGGTTTTGGCTATACATATTTATATAATTTAACATTAATTAAAAAAAACAAAACACTTGTATTTGCATGAGTGCGACTAGTTTACCATCTCCTGAGCTCATGTTTCGTTACACTGACAAATGTTAAAGCGGTAGTAAACACTGCTTGGACACTTGTACCTACAGGTAAGCTTACCTGTAGTTGCAAGGAACATCTCCTTAACATGCACCGTTTAGAAGATATTCACCGTTTCTTCATCCAGAGACACCAATTATGCATTCACTCTGAAGGGACAGAATATTAAAGCTGTCCCTTCATAGCTCTGTGAATCCTGTGCGGATGCTTGGGAATGAAGTCATCGCGTCTCAACCATTCAAACATCCGGTGCTCGAGAACCCAGACCGGGTGAAGATGGAAACCCTGTCATCGTGACAGCATGCGGCTGGAGGGCTCTGCACTAAAGTATGTTTTTCATAATATATTAGAATGAGATGCATACTAGTATAGCACATTATGCCATTAACTTGCAGGGAGATTTTTTAATTTTTTTTGCAATAGTTTTCTACCTCTTTAAATATTCCTTTTTCACAGTTAGGGCAGTTTTGTAATTCCTTGTATACAAGTTTACCCAGCATCTGCATCCAAGCAATCACCTGTGCAAGTCCAGCATCATGCACAAGAATCAGGGCAAACACAGAAATGCCTTACCCCTTTGCAGTCCTTACAATGCCCTTCTTAGCAGAACAACAATTCATATCCTCCAATTACAGCTGCATTCCGGTAGGCACAGGCAATCAATACAGTCAGACTGGAATGCTCAAACCAAAAATGACATAGCAGGAACTATTGTCCTTGTCACAGATATAGTAAGGTAATCAATCTCTATTTGTAACGAAAGGCCACAGCTTTGGTAGCACTAGCAACATGGGATAGAGTTAACATGACAGGAAAAGCCTACATCAAACTGCTGCAATTAGCGCTAGACCTTGTCAGTATACCACAAAATTGTACAAGATGCAAATGTATTATTATGAAAACAAAACAGATTGCCATGGTGCGCAGACAGCAATACTAAAGAAGGAAGGGCAACATTTTCTATTAAAGCCATAATCTTTTCACTATAACAGAAAAGCCCTGCACGTTGGTACACTATGTAACTTAAGGAGATAAAAAAAAAAAGTTTTTTTTCCCCCTATGATTAAACCCAACAATGTAAGGAAGAAACAATGTTTAATTAAAAATAGGCAATATAAAAAAAGAGCTGAAGGACCCTCCAAGTGCTACACTGAAGAGTTTCAAGGAGTCTATGGTGGAAACCTGCATTTGGAAAAATATGTAGGCTGTCACTGATGATCTCTCTTTCTAGAAACCTTATGGGGTTTATTTACTAAAGCTGGAGAGTCCAAAATCAGACTCCCTTCTGCATAGAAACCAATCAGCTTCCAGGTTTCATTGCCAAAGCTTCATTGAACAAGTTGAGGTTAGAAGCTGATTGGTTTCTATGCAGAAGGGAGTCTGATTTTGGACTCTCCAGCTTTAGTAAATAAACCCCTATATGTCTGGTTACCATGCTGACTTTATTAGCTGCATGCTTGTTTCAGGTCAGTGATTCATAGTACTGAAGCCAGAGATACAACCTACAGATTTGCTGGTGAAGAAAGGCCAAAGAACGAGTTTCTACAATGTGTTGGAAATGGAAACATTGCTGATACAGTGCAAAGCTAATTAATGTCAACATGCTAGTGCTAAAACGAAGAGGTTTTAGTACGCTTTTACTGGTCCTTGTGCACAGGAGTTAATATACATTGCAATAAAGAAATAATAGGCACAAATTCTGTATACTACACCAGCAGGTGGGTTCTCAATAGGAATGTATGGACTTGCTTAGGGAAGCAGGAAAAGTAACTTGCACACAAAAACATACAAATTTATTGGGTAAAGAAAATCCAGCAAAAAAAAAAAAAATCCCTAAAGTTGAATTCCACAAATCGGCAGCTATGTTCGCAATTAATAAACATAAAAAACTAAATTTAGCCATCAAATAACTTTTCATTTTGTGCAGTAAATCTTGTGTTTCAAGCATCTCTGTCTGCCAGCACTGGAATTTATTTTCCCCCTCTGCCCTGAAGCTGGCCACAGATGGAACTTTAATAAACCAGCAGGCTGATTAAAAAAAAACAAAAAACGGATTCCTACCATCTACACGATCGAGGTGGATGGAGGAATCCTCCCTGTTGTGCTACTGAATTCTGACAATGAAGACTCCTCCAATGTCAGAATACACTGATCAGTGCTGCAGCACTGATCAACTGAAAAAATTTCCAACATTCCTGTTCAAGAGAAGCCAATCATTAGATCGGCTTCTCTTGAGTGGGAGTGGCCAAAATTGGACAGTCCTTGCTGAACTTGACGGTTTTTGATCCATCTATGGCCAGCTTAAGTTTCCACTTGATTCAGTTGAGCTGATGGGAACAGGGGTGTAGATTCAGTAACTGCAGAGCCTGCAACTTTGCTCAAAGCCACTATGCCCCTGTTGTCCTACTAAATAGCTTAATATGTTTCATTAGGAAACAAAGTCCTCCAGAAGTTGCAAAAAAGGTCACAAGTGTGATGGTGGTTGGTTATACTGAGTGAGGGAAGCCCTGATGTTTACAATATGATGCCCAGAAAATTACCATGAAGGTCCTGACTGGGCTTGACCTCCTTAAGTGCCAAAGAAATCTGGATGGTAAGCTTTTAGATTTGCACACTTCAGGAAAAGCTGACAAACTCCTAAACCATAGAGTATGTTAATCAGAAAGCAGCAACAACACGAAAAATGAAAAAGAGGAATTATGACTTTTCATACCTTAGAGTACAGTACGAGGCACCAGAATGGATTCACTGACCATGGGTTATATGCTGCTACGGTCAGGTGATTGGGCACTGGCAAAAGCATCTGCCCCCTAGTGTCCCTATATAACACATGTATACAGTATTTGCATAATCTTCATTATTTCTTAAATGTTTTTGCTTTTTTACTTTACTCAATTAATGTTTTTCCACAACCTGAGTGAGGCTTAGGTGATATAACCCTTGCCTCCTAGCTTCTTCCTGGGAAATTCATGTCATGCTTTCCAAGAGGTAGACCCAGAGTTCAAGGGAGAGTGCCAGAAAGCAAAGGGAATGGGATCTGCCCTTATTGAAAATGACCGCCATGAAACAAATTTAAAAAAATTAAGCTATGCATAGAATAAAAAGCCTGTAATTATCTACAAGTATCTGTAGATTGCCATTATTAATCATTTCTAAAGGTGCCACTTTAGGGCATTTTGAGTAAAAAAAATAAATATAAAAGACAAATAAAAAGACACACTATATCATCTTAAATAAGAACTTGTCACAAATGCTAAACAAACTTTTGCCCACATCATGAACTTTTTTTTATTGTTTACAACACTGCACTTAAAGTGGAACTTCACTATAAGGGGGTTCCGCTCATCCTCCTCCCCCTTACTGGTCTTTTTTTTGGGGGGGGGTGGGCAAGGGAGGGTACCAAATTTTACAAGTACCCACTACGACTTCTGCTGGGATTACCTGGGCGATCTGAGCTCAAATCCGCTCCCCACCTAGGATTTTGGGACATGTCACATGTCCCAGATAACTGCTGGACCATTAACAGAGACTAGCACTGCTCACACATGTGCAGTGGGGAGCTGGCTGTTAAACTGCAGGGAGTTACAGCTGGATTCCCAGCGCCAGGGACTCAAAGACCGGTGAAGAATTGGCACGGGTGAGGACAGTGCTAGATCCCTGGGCTGGCAAGTATCTCTTCATTAAAAGTCAGCAACTACAATATCTGTAGCTGTTTTTTTTTTTTTTTTTTTTTTTAAACTGAAGTTTCTCTTTAAGCATTTATATATTCAGCAATTATGAAAAAAAATATATAACACGAACAGTATTTGGTGCCATTTGTGTACAATGTAAACCAGAAAACTTTAAAAAGTACTCCTAGTACAGGCTCGATTGTATCAGCACATTAAAGCTAGTGATATGAAACAAACATGTGCATTCAAGTAAATGCAACAGCAGTTGCAATCTGTTTCCCGTATGAAATCAAGTATCCAGTTAAGTGCTGTCAAATGTAATTTGAATAATGTCAGGGCTACTTTACAGATGGTCTTTTTGGTAACACTTCATAAAAATTCTTGTCTCCAAGTTAACATTTGTTGTATGCATAAAGGTTTATGGGTTTTTTTTTTTTTTGTTTGGCTTCACTGACTGTAATTCAACTGTTGCTCCAGGTGACTGAATAGCACTGACAGTTTTCCTCCATTTACTTAACAAACCTCAGAGCTGAACTATAAACCTTTGTGGTTATGAGGAAGTCCATGTGCTACACTGCTATAAACAAAAGATGAAGGCCTGAGATCATAGCAAACAGATTTTATTACATTAAAATATTGCCATTATTGCTGCAGCATATGCTTAGAATTTTATTTTTTTTTTTACATCAGAAAGACCATGGAAAAATTCATAGTATCCCATAGCAACAAAATAATCAACAGGCTCTGATAGTTGGATGAAAGTCAAAACTTAGCTCTACCCAGACAGTTGACTCCATAGACAGATATTTAATTTGGTGCCAATTTAGGCTTTATAGAGCACAGAAAACGTATTACAATGACTATTTTCCTAATTGGGTTACATAAAGGAAGGTTAAAAAAATCCACAATTTGTACCTGCTTGGCACACTGCTATCTAGGAAGAGTATGCCAAAATCCAAACAAATTGTAGGTACCAGTAGAACAAGGTACCACTTTGAACTGCAGAGAAAATGTGTATCCACACTTATAAGTAGGTTATTAAAAATAATAAATACATATTTTGCTTGTAAATAAAGTGATCACAAAAAAAATTCAGTCCACAAATAAAATTACTGAATTCGTCAGAGATGGCCGATATCTGCTCTCATCCATGGGAAGCTTGTATCATTGCAGTAAAACTATTCATTTCCTCCTTGGCCAAGAACAGGACAAGAGAACAACTGCAGTGATGAACCATGCTTGTCCAGTCCTCTCTCTCCTGTCTGATATAAGCTGTGAATTCTGCTGCTTCAGTAAATAATCCTCACATAAAACCTTGAAACAGAGCACTTTTCCTGACACCTTTCTGAAATATGCAACTTTTGTGTCTTGCCAAAGCTGAAATAAATAAATAAATTACTTCATAAAATAAATTGTAGTCACACAAGAAATATGGCCTCTGGCTGCTGTAAATCGCCACCATTCTGGGGGAGGACGACCTTCAAATGATACATCCTTGTACGCTCACAAGCTTTTAATTTGTCTTATTGTGTAATATGAAAAATGAATGTACCACTACGGAGAAATTAATCATACCGGGAGTAAATGTATATTGCTCTTCTGTTATGGACATAGGATTCAACAAGGACCTCATGCATCTCTCAAGGCACAGTAGTATTTTCACATGCTACATACTTAGTTACAGGCTCACAAAATCAACTTTTATGTTACAAAAAAAAAAAATCTAATTTCTTGCTTAGGAACACAACCTACTGATGGCATCACCATAAAATATGCTTTGCAGCATCACCACACATACTAGTTCAGATTGTTTTTAGTTGTGTTTGGTAATCTGCTTCCACCTTTTGATCCTCTTCATGGTCTTGCTACAGTGAGATTTCGGATGGAGAGAGATAGGGAATCTTCGCTAGGCTGAATGAATACCACCAGCCGCAGACAGGTGAGCAGCTGATAGTCAAGCAGATTGAGGACACAGTGCTCTAAGAACAGAAGAGCTATTAAGGGTCTAAATAGACCCCTAAGGTGTCATTAAAAAGTACCTGCCATTGTTTTATCTTAAAAGAGGCTTGTCAGCCATCTTGTAAGAATAATAATGTGATTTCTAAGCAAAATAAAGCATGGAGACGTGGATGGATGGGGGAGTTTGCTTGGAATATTAAAAACAAATTAAATGGGTTTTTTTTGTTACAGTGAAGTTCCGCTTTAAACAAACGAGTAAAAAAAATAGAAAAATTACAGTTTAACACTAGGGAGTGTATTTCTAAATGATTTTACACAAGTTTCACATGGCTTTCACTTGAGATTCACACATTTTTTTTATTTGATTCAATTCAAAACCTTGGTGAGAACTAAAATGAATTGAAAAATTACATTACCTACAGCTGGTTATACTAATATATATATATATATATATATATATTACACATAGTCATTTCCTTTTCTCCAGCTTTTATAAATAACCCTGTATGAAAAAAATCTGCCCCAAAAATAAAGTATTGATGTATTTTAACCTGATCATTCAAATACATGCTTTAAACAAAAAAAAAAAAATTCTGACTTTTGGTAAAGCCACAATTTAAGTGCTAAAATGGTTCTTGGTGAGTGGAGGGCAAACAGTTAGGCTAGTCAGGTTAAGGCTAGTAATTGGAAGCAAGAAAAATGTCAATCAAACTTGAATCAATCAGCGGATGCAGCCACTGGTCAATGTATTAACAGTGGAGAATCCCGCTGTCAGAACAGAACATCCTGTGGGGAGGAAGGGGGTCCTCCATCCATCCACCTTGCTTGTGTGGGCAGAGGTATCTGTTCCTTTTTTTTTTTTTTGTTCAGCCCATCTATATCCAACTTATACTGTATTTTCTCTCAAAGGCTTAGGCCCCTTTTCACATGGTGTAGATTCTGAACCAATCAGTAGGGGATCCGCTCACAGATCCCTTGCTGATTGGAGCAGAGAAGGACGACGACCGATCTGTGTCTGCTCCGAACCCGGTCTGTTCTATACACTCTTTAAATTAAAGTCAGCACTTTCACTTGTACAGATTAATTAAAGTGGAACTTCACTCTCAATCAACATTGACGATTTTTAGTCCCTATACTGCTATCATTCTTAAAAAGATAAGAACGAATATCATACTGGTTTCCATGCCTAAACAAAAGATGTCATACATGCTAGGAGTCTTCAGTAGGGGAGGAGGGGCTTTCTTAGCTATGCACACCATCCCGTATGCATGCCTGAGCTGGGCAGATGGATTCCAGGGAGTAAAGGCTATATGAATCATCTGGCCTTGCTCAGATGGCTACAGCAAGAAATGCTAGGGTGTGTTGGAAAGATGCATAAATTTGCTTTTAATATTACAAAAAATGAAACCGTGTTTTTGGTTTGTAATGTTTAGATGTGGTGTAGATCTGCTCTTAAGTGGCAGTTGTGGTTCATAGTGACCACCACGTTGGGCTTCCACATACCCCAATTATTATTCTAAAAAAAAAAAAAAAGACAGGGGTGGGGTGTCTGGTGGTTATGCTAAATATTATAGTCATGGCCATGCCACCATAAAGTAATTTTCTTATACAGTAATATATGAAATTGATGGTGCTATACAAGTACCTGTAGTAAATAATAAATACATACACACACTTATATGCAAGTTTAATTGTGTGGTAGCAGTAGTACTGTTGACTTTGACAGCTGGTTCACACCAGAATGGGGCGCTGGAAACTCGCGTTCCGTGCGCATTTACTACACCATGTTCAAAACTCACTACAGCTGTGATCTGCAGCGGGTATCAATATTAAGTTAATGGAACGCCAAATGCAGGTCACAAACGCAGCAAGTTTGCCCACACCGGATGCGGAAGCAGTGAGTTTCCAAAAGTAGTGCATGCACTACTTTTGATGTAATTACAGCCGAATCAAAATGAATGGGCTGAATTGGCACCACACGAACTACATGTGAATGCAGAACAAGAATGCAGAGCCTGTGCAATTTCCAGTGTGAACCATCCCTAAAAGGTCCAAGATAGCCTGTTAACCAGGGGCTCTACTGTGTAAGCAATGGCCTCAACCATACATTTTAAATAGTGGGAGGGAGAGGATTTGTGTTGCAATCTTTGTTTTGTACTCCTGATCCCTATTATGCATTACACACACCTGTCCCCTGCATTCTGTGCATTATGTACCCCCTTCCTTCTGTGTGTTATATACTCCTGACCTTCGAATTCTTTGCATTATACACCCCGAACTCCTGCACTCTGTTATGTATTCCTAAAACTCCACTGACTGCAGCATTCTGTGCGCTACATACATCCTGCTGCCTTAGAGACTCCTTCACTATATACACTGTGTTGTACATTACATATTTCTCGCCAAAGTGTTCACCATAGTTCTTCTTTAAGGTTGGCTCAGACAAAATGTTAGTGTTCTATGTCAGTGTGTACAAAATCATATGTAATGGAAGTTTTTTTTTTATTTTTTAAATGATTGTGCTGAAGTTTTTTTGTGTCTGTGAGACTCTTACTCAGGGGTGGGGTAATCAATTTGTCATTATTGCCCTCAGTACTGGATGACCTTGTCTCGGAACTGGGTTTAGGTCAAGCACCTGCTCAGATTTTAGAGTGTATGCATTGCTGGCATAATTCCATTTTATAGTAAATGGTCAGCTGCAGTCAAGGACTTTTTCTGTCCTGCATCCAAATACGTAACACAGAAATAAAGGAGGAAACTGAATGCTAATAAGCACATTTCCGCATTCATAGTAAACTTATCACATAGGGGCCAGCCTTTATCCTCCAAAACAAATCAACATGCTCTTAATGGAAATGTTCTGGCTTATTTACCAAATTAAAATAAATAGCACAGTTTGTTGGTTTTTCTTTCTGCTAATTAGGAAATAATTTTCAGGGGAAAGCGGATTCTAAGATGGGGCGGGGGCCTTCACATAATGTTACAACAATGCACTTTGTATGAATGTCATTGTAAAAGCCTATGTATAGATTTATAACATCCATAAAAAAAGACCTGGAAGATTTCAGGGAGAGTAAAAGGAGTTCGGTTAAATAAGTTCTGATAAATGGTATAACATGCACATATATAAACGTGAACTGCAGATTTTTATATATACACCGTGCTCACCATTTACAGATACTTTTAAGCTGGTCATGTGATGTGCCATCTCATCTTCTAAACATCTTCACCAGCTCTAAATGATACAGACATTACCATGCCGGTATAGCTCTTTGCATAAATAAAAAGTGGGTACAGGACACCCGGAACTTGGAGAATATCCTCAATTCCCTGAAATGAGTGTCGATGTATACCATTCAACTTGGAAGATCGAGGAAATCTTGTAGTGGAAATTGCAGTTGGGGACAACACCAAAGAGGTGGTGAGTACTGTTACCTGGGCTATTTTATTTTATATATTTACCCATTTGGAGACTATTGAAAAAAAATCCCTCAGATTTTGATTTTAAAATGTGAATGCTAAAGTAACCAAATCATTTAAGTGCACTATAAGAGTGAGTAAAGTCTGAGCCTATGGTGATCATTGAAAGAATACAGAAGACAGCAGGGGGCACAAGTGAGGAAAAATGGCATGCTCTCCAGGTATTTTTTGCTCTGTTAAACTCTATTGTTCTATAGTTTTTAAACATTAATTATTTGAATCAAAGAAGACAATAATTCTACTACAAATTTCCAAGAGATATCATCGGAGGAAGTCTATCTGCCAATTGTCCACACCTGGGATGTGAACACTTGACAAGGCTGAAACATGAAGTTCTGTCCAGGACAGAATCCATTCTACCTCTCTCGACACAACAAGACTCCTGTTTCCTCCCTTAAAGTTGATACACATTACTGCTGTGTCAATGTCCCAAATGAATCCAGATCAGATTAATATCTGGCTGGAAGGTTCAGTGCTGTAGAGACAACCAAATCACTTTGCGTTTCAGAACTGTGAAACAAGATTCCTTCATTGACCAGGTGTTGAGGATTCCTCATCAACCCTTCAGGCTGGTAACCATTGTTAGGATCCTTCAAGACATTGGAAGGAAGTTATTTTCCATCTCCAAAACTGGACTTCTGAGTCATCAGGTCAGGGATAACCTGGCCCTCAGTGGCAGGCAAATTGGTTTGTCTACAGACTGAATAAACTTCTCCCAAGATAACAGTATGTCGAGTTGAAGTAGTCTGGTGTGGAACTGAGCAAATGAAACTGCTTTGAAAGAAACTACCACAAATGCCAGAATTCTCATGCAGAATTACAGAGTAAAGTCAGAAGTTTTTCCTGGAAAGAAAAAAGTCCGCCTTGAGCTGCATCAAGGATGAGATCCAGATACTCCAACTCCAATGCAGATTTCTGAAGGTTCAGGATCCAACCCAACCAAGGACTGGACTGTCCTCATTATGCTGTTAGACAGAAACTGTGATGACTGCTCTATACACTTAGCTGAGATCTCCTTCCTAGATAAGGCTAAGGAAGGGGCCACACCCAACAGAGCTAAAGATGACTATGGAATAGAAGGAGAATTGCTAAGAAAGGAGTGTATGGACTTGATCAAGTAGATAACAGTCCAGGCTGTCTGTATCAGGTCCATGAGGAGGGACACAAAAGTGGTAAATGATCATGACCTGGAAGGTACTTGGGAACCTACATGTTGCTCTGCTTAACAGGCAACTAAGTTAAGAATACTAGGTAAAAACATTGGGAACTCACAAACCAGTTGGTGAAGACAGGAGAAGTTCAAGTGGCCATAGGTGACTAGGTCACTGGAGGCAGCAGGAAGGACAACCAAGGTGGAACTGCTGGTCTCTTGCATATAGAAGCAATGGCAGGATGATGCTATCTCACACTGAAAGGTGGAACAGAGCATGGAGTATGTGTACTTACATAGTGTTCAGTGTATTAACCCTTTTTGCAGAGAGAAACATAAAACATCTTTTAAGATGTAGTACATATAATAACTAAAGATGCTTGTCCCATGTGGCCTACTCTTCAGAGATGCTAAAACACCAGGGACTGCGTCATGGCTCTGGACTTGGAAAGCACTCTGTGGCTAACCAATACTGTACACAAAGGTCTGGAAAGATCCTAGTACTAAAGGTAAAATTGCAGACAGGCCCAGCAGCTGTTCAGTCTAGTGGGGTCTAAGTGCAGCTTTCAAAACTACTGCTAAGGATATGCTGATCCAGAGAGCTGAGATAAAAGAGGTCAATGCTCCTAAGACGATAGCAAAACACTGACACATACTGGGAGTGGGAAGGGTTATAACAGAGTGGTCACTTTGTATTGCCAGTGTCCAAGTCCTCCTGTAGGCAGCAATAAATACAAATTTTCTCTGAATTCTGTGTCCCTTAATTAATAAAAAAAAGTTATTGGGTTTAGCTATCCTGTTAAGCATATTAACCAGCTTCTGGCAGCTTTTCCAAAGACAAGGAATTGTTCTTTAAGATAATGTTCTTTTCTGTACAAGATATACAAAACACCTTGCCAGTCAGAGAAAACATTACAATCTGTGTCTATTTGCTAGCAGACGATGCAGCATATGACAAACTATGACAAATTCATAGACTATTTACACTTTCATGAGCTGTCATCTAGTAATTTTACTCAAGGGACAACCAGCTTTCAGGAATCAGCTAGGTCTATAGTGTCCACTGAGATAATACTGGTGGGATCATTAACAGCTCTGCATGAGTGTTTGCCAGTAAATTGTATTATTGTTAACAGTATGTATACATGTTGCCGGAACCTACAGCCTAAGTGTGAGAATAGAAAATTATTGTATGAAGACTTTACTAGCCCAATAAATGACCATGTTCACAAACAAATGTGTACAATATTTTATGCATAGTATCAGTATAAAGTGGTTTTATTAGCCATTTCTAACTAGTACCCATCAGTGTACTACACTGTACCCCTCCTAAATTTTCAAAGCAATATCATAGAATTTTAAGGAAAACAAGGCATAAAGTGTATGTAAACCAAAACAGTTAACTTCTCCTATTTACTTCCTTTTGGTTTGTTAAATATACTATTGAAAGCAATTTGGTATATCTGTTCAATAAATGCAAAATACTACCTGATAATCATGTCAAATCTTGTGAGCTGATAACTCTCTGTGCTGCTCTTTTATCAGTTCCATTTTCCCAGTTGTCTCTGCAAGCTACAGAACACTTTCCCAATGTTATGAAGAAGAGGAGAGAGTGAGGTATTCTAAAAGTCCTGTCCTAGGGTGGCAACACTGCTTTTTCATAAAGATAAAAACCTGAAGAAAATAAAGCTAATGCAGCTACTTTATCGAAGGAGTGGTAAGCTGCAATGTTCAGACCTTTGCTCTAGAAACGCTTTAAGACATCTCCAAAACTTGCACTGTAAAATAAATTATACAAAATGCCTCCAAATGCCATGGGACCTTTATGATGTCACAGATAAAAGATCAATAAATTCAGAACAATATAATAAATATAATTATAACAGTAATAGCGTTCCCAACAGTTGTTAAAACATAAAAGTCAATGACACCTAATATGTACTACCCTTGATCACTCTCAAACAGTCATTATATTCAGAGAAGAGAAAATTCTTCCAGAATGAGCTGATGATCATAATATAGTAGGAGAGTGATAGATTCTTGACACATTTCTCAGAACAAGTCTGCTTTTTCAGACTCAGTGGGGTTTATTTACTAAAGCTGGAGAGTCCAAAATCAGACTCCCTTCTGCATAGAAACCAATCAGCTTCTAACCTCAGCTTGTTCAATGAAGCTTTGGCAATGAAACCTGGAAGCTGATTGGTTTCTATGCAGAAGTGAGTCTGATTTTGGACTCTCCAGCTTTAGTAAATAAACCCCAGTGTGTCATGGTGGTCTGGCTGCATGCAGCTGACTGTTAACACCCTAGACTCCTACAGAATCTGTGTTGGCCATGATTTAGCCTCCCATATTTCTAAAGATGCCTCCCATATTTCTAAAGATGCAGACTCCTACTATCTTCTGATCAGTGTATTTTGGAATGATTTTCAGCAGGCTTTCTCCATCTCCTGAAGTCTCCTCTCTGTCCAGCGGTTGCACCCTGACATCATTAAAGTGGTTGTAAACCCCAGACATGAAATATGAACAAAGCATATCCTTCTATAGTGTGTATTTGTCTCAATCCAGTGCAATAAGTGTCATTTTTGTTTGCTGCCTCATTCTTCTGCTATCAGCATGAGTCACTTCTGATAAGTTTTCCCGACTCCAAGTGAAAAATGATGACGGGAGGGCACAGTTTGTGATTGACAGCCTCAGTTCTGTTCCCGTGTGCTGTGTAAAGGGATGTGTCTCCCTTGCATCAAATCATCTATCCTCAGAGTGTAAACCCCTCCCCCGCCCTCTGATTTTCAGAGCTGAGAGATCCTGTGCAAATTCTGCTTTGAAAGTATGTAGGGGACAGTTTTCTGTAGATAAACAGGTACAACGTATGTAGGATGATTTGTTTCATCTCTGTGTATTACCTGAAGCCAGTCACATCATTGGGTATATGTAAAGGTTTACAACCATTTAAAGTACTCAAAAGCCAATAGTCGTATACTGTATGTGAGGACAGTCTTCCTTCTTTTCTTACTTGATAAATATACCCTCCATTTTTCCCATATTATGAATCCATCGTTTTTTAGCAGCTTAATAACAGTCTCACACATTCAAACACAGACACAGAAGGACAAAAACAGCTTATATAAACTTGCAGCCAGAGGGAAACACATTATAGCATGCCTACAGACATTACACACTGAATCATGATAAGGTACAGATTTCTGAAACAACCACTGTCTTGTAAACAAGATTCCCCAGGTACCAATAGCCCTCTTTTTCTACACACACCATGTTCAAGACCGTGCAGTAAGACAAACAAAAAAAACACAGACGATAGGATTGACTAAACATCTGCATCTGTCAATACAGCTTGTGCAATTTTTTTTTATTTACAAGACATATTGCTTTATTACAAATAGTAATATAAGCCACCAACGATTGTTTCTATAGAAACATCCTACACTACGAAACCTAACCAATGTAAAACACAACTGTGTTAAACGTTTTGTAAAGTTCAAGATGTTTCATGGCCTATTGTCCTGTCTTACAGAATTCCTTTATAAAAGCACAGACAAAATTATACTGCCATTAATGCTTCTCATTTTCTTGCATTTTTGCTTTGGTTACATGGCAAACCATACTCAAGACCAGAATTTGTGGTTTATCTTGGAACAGAGCATTAGAAGGCATTGTCAATAGCAGTTTGCTGACATTTAAATAACCCTACAAGGTTATTCAATACATGAATAGGGTTGCATACCCATGTCCTCATCTGTTTAGGAAACTATCGGACAGTCTTCTGTTTATGTTTGAAAAAAAAGAAAAGAAATCAAAAGCAGGAAGCCGAAGACACCCTAAAGATCAGGAACCAAAAGTGGCCCAAAATCTGAAAATTGCTAACTTTCACTCAGCACTACATTCTGTGAGGTTGAAGGGCAATGATAAAGCGCTGCTGGGCTGTCATCTTAAAGGATTCTCAGCTGTCTGGACATTTTGCCTAAGCCATTGTCACGGAATGTTAGGGATTTTATACTGAAAAATTACAAACTAGAGTTTTATTCAGATCTTGACTTCACTTCTTATTGGATCACTGACCTAGCATGGAATGATGCAGCTTGAAGAGGAATCAAAGTGTACAAAAAACTCACCAGCATCTTCTACTCTGCTTCTTCCAGGTGCCAGAATGCAGCTATCTTCATTGGCCATTGCATAATGACATCACTCCTGTACTGTGCATGCTCTGGAATGCAGCCATCACAGAATATAGGATATTCGCCAGGATGTAAACAGCTGCTCATACACACCAATAAAGAGCCTGCCTGCTCAAGACTTTAGTTGCACTTTATGTTCTAAAGCAGTTGCTAAGGCTCGTTTTTTATTTTTTAAAACCACCAAACATGTCATATTTGCCGGCTCTGTACAATAGTTTTTTCCTCCTCTTTTTGGTGTGTCACCAAAAGAAGCAGCATCCTATCACGGCACACCTGCATGCTCAATCCTGAGCTGTTGCTCGGCCTACCCCCCCCTCGCTAGCTGTGATTGGCTCCCAATGCCTCCCGCCGCTGTGTCTGAGCCAATGACAAAGGAGAAATCTAAGAGAGCCTCAGCTCTCCTGCACATTGCTGGATTGAGATTGAGCACAGGTAAGTATGGGGAGGGGGGCCATGCATGTAAAATGTTTTTTATCTTCATGCATAGAAAACCTTCCGCCTTTGCAACCACTTTAAGAAGTTTCAATTCCTGTTCTACATACTTGTTCAAGGTCAGCAGTGACATTCTATATAGTGAAATATGGATAACATCCAGAGACTGTGCCTTTAAAAAAATGGCAGAAATGGCAGATCTCTTATTTTGCCCCCACATATTCCCCTTAAAGCCCATTTGGTGTCACAGAAATAAATATTCAGACATTGAGTAAACAACATCCATTTTCAGTTTGTCTAAACACGACTATGTTATCCAACAGCCAACAGAGTTTGGCCATGCTGCCTGGGGTTCTCTAACAGACTTGGTGAGACATACTTCCTCGCTTCCTATACTTATTATGAGCATGTGGTCATTACTCCATATACAGTACTGAAGTCAGAGGGCTGCAAATGCATGTATTTGCAAAAGAAAAATATATTTTTGGATATTTCCAAGAGAAAATCATAACCTATAGAAGTACAGGGCTACAGAAAAAAAAAAAGTGCACGACTTGAGCTTTATAAAAGTAGAATATATATTCTAAAATCATTGCCACACAACCTGACTAGCACTGAATGGACAGCTTCTCTTACCCTGGTTCCTTTCAGCTGTGTGACACCTCTTCTTCCATTAATAGGGCATGAAATGTATAGCATGGAGCTGCTGGAAGGATCACTAATCCAGCAAGACACATCACATTAATATATTAGCAAGACTAAATTGTTAAGTGTTATCCTGTTATTGACGTTCATATTATATCAGTGTTAATTTTCAGTAATTAACATGTTAAATTAACAAAGACAGTTGAAGAAAAAAAAAAGTGCAGCAACATTATCTGTTTTATGCTTGCACTGCCAAACAAGAGCTCAAACACGTCACAATTTTCGTGAATGTCCAAATTCAAGTAAGCAACCTTATGGGACCATTGCTGCTTAATCCCAGTATTTATGCCATCTTGAAGGTTTAATTACGTCCACTCCTTTACCACAGCATTTTTTGTAGCATTATTAGGGAAAAAATTAAATCCTTCGGTTAGGCATCAAAAATTTACGAAAGCCAAAAAGGGGAACCCAAAACACATCTTTGATGGGGTAAAGGAGTGTACTGATATGAATAGCTCAATTATTAAATGCTTAGAAAAAGGCATAGTAAAAATAGCACAGACTGTAGCTTTTGTCAGTTTTCATCAGTGGTTCCTGTAAGTAGGTCTCCCTGCTCAGTAAACCACTGACAACAGGGACATGAATAAACAATTTTTGAGCTACAAGATCAAATGCTCCCTTACATGTCTTCACCCTACATGGAGATGTCCAGGGAGTACCTAAGGCAGGGGTAGGCAACCTTAAAGAGGTGGGGATCTACCTGAGCAACAGGGGAGAAGTCAAAGATCTCCGGGCACAGTGTTGCCTCCTCACACCTTATTTAAACCTCTAATTACCGTACTGCCGTGTCACAATCACGTGCATTGCACTGCAATCATGGGTTTAAATCATATGGTGAGGAAGCAACATATCACCAAAACATATCTAAACATATATTGTCAAACACACTGATCGCTTTGCAGAGGAGCAGCAGTGCCTGCTGCACTTGTGAATGAGCCCTTAGTTGCATCGGCACTAGGGCTAGGCACTCTTAGGACTCGTTCACATGTAAAATTGGGGGGTGATAAAACCCCGCTGTTCAGTCACAGTTTTACCACTCCAAATCCCTACCCCCTCTAGATGCTGAGGTACCAGCCAAAGGTATACACATGCCGCAGCAGGAATTACACCCCCTATTGCTTTTGGTGGGTGCTACCACCTGTCAATTGAAACCAATTCAAGTAAATGAGGCCACTCTGCAAGTGCCCCATCACTGCATGCTTCTTTAACCCCTTCCAAGGGGTTAAACAGGTGGTGAGAAAGCACCACACTGCTGCCTGTTTACCCCTTGTTTGCTGTACTGCAAAAGGTTGCAGGGCATTTTAAGAACGGCCTCATTGACTTGATTGGGTCATGCTTGGCAGGTGCTACACCAACCATGACAGAGCATAGGAGACATCGACTTATGTGGCTCTTACTCCCTACTATAGCTCCAACTTTATAAGTAGTACCTCTGCATTGCACTCAGTTTGATGCTCTGAGATGGAGGGCCAGCAAGCCCTGCCTATGATTTACCAGTCACCTGGCTGAGATCTACTGGTAGATCGCAATCTACTGGTTGCTGACCTCCAACCTAAGGCATGTCGTACATAGGGCTCTGTTTACACTTAAAACTGTACAGACACTATGAAAATAAAGTGCAACTTCAGTCATGTTTTAGTCTATTGTTTAAATAGGAATGAGTGAGGAATAGTTTAAACTGTTGTTTGATATTCATTACGGTCTTCGATATACACTCACTGCTTCTAATGCAGGAGGCACAGCTTTGCTGTGTTTAAAAACAAACCTAAGGTAAAAATGCTTTTTGCTGCAGCCATTTGATTACAGAGACCCTGTCACTAAAAATAAAGTATTTGAAATGCTTACATCTGTGTTTTTTCCATCTTTTTTTCTAATTCACTTGCAATGTACTTTTGAACTTGCAGGAAAATTGACTCAGATGTTCCTGAGTTCATCCCTAAACCTCCTAGCAGATCAGAGCAGTTTCCAATCCTGGGATGGTCTAATTACTCAACATGCTGGCAGCTCCTTCCCTCACTTTTATGTAGCTGCCGAAGGGGGGAAGAGGATACTACTATGTCACTTGAGTGACAGCTCTGAGTCTGATGTTGCTGCTGACATCACATACAAGATGGTGACGATCAGGGTTTTTGAATGTCTACACAAGAGAGGCTTTTACAGGTAAATACCATGCATAAAATACATTAAATTAACATTTAACCTTAAAGGAATATTACATGAAACATAGCAGTGTTCAGAAACCACCTGCATCCCCTGCTTATCCACGCTTCCTCTGCTCTGGGTGCCAGCCCCTTCTGGAGCACATTCTGCTGCATACATCCACCATTATAAGCCCAGAACTGCACTCCACATGAATCAACCATGCCTCCATGAACATACAGGTTTCAGCTACAGTACCTGCAGCATGACCAGCCCCTCTAGCACATTTCACTGGGACTGGGCTTAGTTGTAGTTTAAAAAAAAAAAAAAAAAATACAATCCTAACTCCAAAGAGTTGGGATGCCGTGTAAAATCTACATAAAATGCAACAATTTGCAAATCGCAACCCCATATTTATTCACAATAGAAAACATATCAAATGTTTAAACTGAGAAAAAGTAAAATTAAAAAAAAAATGAAAAGAAGTTGGGACAAGAAAAAGCTGGTACTAAGGAAGAGATTGAAGAACATTTTGTACCTAAATAAGTTAATTGGCAACAGGTCAGTAACATGATTGGGTATAAAAATGGCATCTTAGAAAGTCAGTGTCTCAGAAGATGGGCAGAGGTTCACCAATCTGTGAAAAGCTACATGTAAAAATTGCAGAACAATTTCAGAATAATGTTCCTCAATGTAAAATTGCAAAGACTTCAAAGATATCATCATCTACTGTACATAATACCATCAAAAGATTCAGAGAGTCTGGAGAAATCACCGTACACAAGGGACAAGGCCGAAATGCAGTACTGGATGCCCATGATCTTCGGGCCCTCAGACAGCACTGAGGGCTCAGGCATGATTCTGTTTTGGACTTCACTGCATGGGCTCAGGAACACTTCCAAAAATCACAGTCTGTAAACAAAGTTCACTGTGCAATCCAAAAATGCAAGTTAATGCAAAGAAGAAGCCATATATGAACATGATCCAGAAATGCTGCCATCTTCTTTTGGCCAAAGCACATTTAATATGGTCTGTTGCAAAGTGCAAAACTGTTCTGTTGTCAGAAGAATTGAAGTTTTACATTCTCTGTTTGGCAACCATGGGCACCATGTCCTACGGACCAATGAGGAGAGGGACTTTCTGGCTTGTTATCAGTGCTCAGTTTAAAAGCCTGCATCTTTAATAGTATAGGGGTGCAACAGTATGTATGGAATGGGCAGTTTGCACATCTGGTAAGACACCATCAGAAAGATATATCCAGGTTTTGGAGCAGCATATGCTCCCATCCAGACGAAGTCTTTTTCAGGGAAGGCCTTGCATGTTTAAGCAGGACAATGCTAAACCACATACTGCATCTATGACAACTGTATGGCTTTGTAGAAGAAGAGTATGGCGCTTAACTGGCCTGCCTGCAGTCCAGACCTTTTCACCAACTGAAAATATTTGGCACATCTTGAAAAAAAAAATACAACAAAGACTCATGACGTTTGAGCAGTTAGAATCCTTTATCAGGCAAGAATGGGACAACTTTCTTCTCCCAAAACTCCAGCAATTTGTATCCTCAGTTCCCAGACATTTACAGAGTGTGGTTACAAGAGGAGGAGATACTACAAAACATGTTCCTAGATGGATATGTGTGACATCAGATGCTACCAGGCTACCTGAAAGCAGCTGTGTGGGCTAGCAATTTTAATAAGTGTGAGCAGAGCTTTTATATTCCAGTGCATATTGAAGTTTCTATGCAAGTGTTCTGATTTTATATTTTTAATAATAAAAACAGTGTTACACTATGGGAGTTTGGAACATTGATTATATGAAAAACAAACAGATTGGATAGAAGGCAGCATGGAGGTCTGAGAAGTAAAGGTCTGAGCAGTGTTAAGTAGTTACATAATTGTTAAGGTTGAATAACGAGACACCTGTCCATCGAGTTCAAACTGAGTGTGTGTATGTGTTTATGTTGCCACCATTTTCAATATCCCTGTACATTGTGTGCGCTAATAAACTCCTATTAAATTTTTTTGCATTTATCTACACTCCCCGCTGACACCACCAACTATGAAATGCACATACATCATCGATGCCAAAAGACCTCAAATTATAAATTAAGCGTTTGTGGGTACTGTGTCAAATGCTTTAGCTTAATATAATTTAGATATAAGACATTTACAGGCCTTCCTCTATCAAAATTAGAGCTCACCGCTTCATAGAACATTAAATGGTTGGATTGGCAAGAATGGTCTTTCATAAATCCATGTTGGTTACTACTGTTGACACCATTTTCATTGGTAAATTCTTGGATAAGATTCCTTATCATTCCTTCCAATAGTTTACATACAGTTGACATTAGGCCAACTGGTCTGTAGCTTTTAAGTATAAATCTTGACCCATTTTTCTCCAGTCTGCAGGTGCAATTCCAGTCAGTAAGCTGTCCTTAAAAATGATGATCATATAGGCTTCATATAGCGCCAACAGTTTGTGCAGTGCTTTACAATATAAAGGGAACAGCAAAAATTACAGTTCAATACAGAAGGAATTGGAGGGCCCTTTACTTTCTAAAGAAAGGGGGAGTTGGTACTAAAGATAATAGATGTAGGGGATGAACTGATGGAGGCGACTTCAGTATGATTTTTAGGAGGAAATGGGATAGGCTTCCCTGAATAAATGAGTTTTCAAGGATTGCTCAAAGGTGAATAGGGTAGGAATTGATTGGACATACTGGGGTAGGGAGTTCAGAGAATGGAAAAGTTCTGGAGGAGAGCAAAAGGGAGGTGGTAACAAGGGAGGTAGAGAGCAAGATGTCTAGGGAGCATCGATGAGGATGATATGGGCAAAATCTGCAGATTAAGTTGGGGATGTAGCTGGGGGTAGTGTTGTGGATGGTTTTGTACGTTATGGTTAGTGTTTTGAATTTTATACGTTGGGCTAGTGCAAGCCAATGAAGGGACAGGCAGAGAGGGACAGCAGCAAGGTGTATAATTCTAGCAACAGCAGCAAACTGGTAAAAATGGTCTTGCGATAACATGGCTATGTTCTTTGAGAATTCTCTGGTGTAAGCCATCTGGTTCTTGGAATTTATTCACATTAAATTTTCTAGTCTTTTGAACACTGTTTTTTTGTCAGTCAAGTGTACATTCAAAATAATGTTATTAGCATTATGGTCTTGTTTATTATACCGCTTTTTCAGTTATAAAAGGCGAGAAGAAATGTATTTATTACAGTTTTCTTCTCCCTGTTCTGACCTAGCCTTCTTATTATTAATACATTTGAAAAAAAAAATGATTTTTTTACTCTTCTCAGCAATGTGTCCCTTATACAGTAGTCTATTTTAGCTGCCCTGATTTCAAATTGTATTGCATTCTTTGTAGTTCTGGAATGCCAATGGTGATCCTTCGGTTTTTTTGTTTTTTTTAAGGACGGCCTTTTCTCAATACTATGCCTTTTTACTTTATTATTCAGGCACCGGGTTCTAAACTTTTGTTCTTTTATATTTGTTGCTCAGAAGAATGCTTTGGCAATACTACTGTGTAAAAGCACTCCCACTTTTCTTCAATTCTCTTTGTTGCTTGAATCCGATCCCATTATCAAGAAGTATAGCACACAGATTAGTAAAAATTGGCTCTTTTGTAATTTAGTGTACTTCTCCTTCCCTTGTGTCTGCCTTTCCTAGAAATTACAGCCAACATAATTACCCTGTGATTGCTGTTACCTAAATGATCCCTTACCACCACATTTGTAATCAGCTCTGTGTCGTTTGAAACTTTTAGGTTGATTTTAGAAATCAGGGTAGAAATCAATGAAGGGGTAGAATTTGAAACTCTATTTTGTACTCCCTTGAAACTACAGACTAAACTCCTAGGTCTGGAACGTCTGTGATTTGGAGGAATGCAAACTGTAAAAGATATGCCCCCCCCCCACTCTTATGAGCGGGGACACTCCTTAATTGGAAAGAGGGTGTTGTGCAAGACTTGTTGGACTTGATGTCCCAAGTCTTGTGCCGAAAAGGGGGGGCTGAATTTTGGTTTTGAAGATGAAGCTCAAGGAGAGCAGGGTGACATTTTCAAAAGGTGGTTTTGGAGCCTTCTGCTAAGGGAGTGCATTATAGCCATTGGCAGAGCAAATATTTGCAAGAGCTTTTGCCTGGATTCCCTTGCATCTGGTTTCCACCATCACTGTCAATGTGTGTATTCTCCTGTGGCGTACCCACAATGTAGGATGTAGAAATGGGGTAAGCATGTCCAGAGAAGGATACACCGCAACCCATACGCCCACCAACATACCTAATAAGGCTCTGGGTAGATGTTGGTGGTAATCAACCTGTGGTATGATGCAATACCTGGTCACCCACCTGAGACTAAGCTCTGAATGGTGAAAAATTACTGTCAAGTTTGAATGTTTAAACACTTAACAATTGAACACTTCCCAGATTTACTGATAGTTTTAATTATAAAAACAAATACTATTCAGGAGACACTAGTAAGTGTAGTGCAAGCAATGGGAATATTAAGTCTCATACTTGCTAAAGGTCTACAGTAATGGTCTGATGACAAGAGAAACCCTTCTTACCTTTCCAAGTCAATGGTGTTTGTATGGGTTCAGGCTGTGCCCTTCACTATGGGCACACTTAGAGGTGTCTTCAGGGTTTGGTAACCACAGAAATGGACCAAGGCTTTGTATAGCACCTTGCAGCCAACTATGAACCGTTTGAGTTGAGCACCCAAGCAGAATCCAACACTTAAAGTAACAATACAGATCATCCCCACAGCACGGGGTCCTGGTACAGTTCACAGTGTTCTACTGCAGTTGCACCGATCAGGATGACCTGCTTCTGTTGTAGCAGTAGGATGCAGTGAAGAGGCTGTTTGAAGAATTTTCAAGTAAATAAGAACTAGTTAAGCATAAAAAAGCCTACATAAAGGGAGAATAGGTACATCATCTATGGGACACTAGCAGAAAAATAGAAAGCATATGGAGTGGGGTAGGGTTTTAGAAGTACGTCCAAATGGGGAATGTCCAAATCTTTTTCCAGTGTCCAATCACCTGAAGGTAGCAGCCTATAACCCATGGTCTATGAATAATCAGCCTATGTTCTGTATGGGTAGCCTCCCTAGCGGTCTGATTATGTCAGTATTTCTGTGCTCAAAGCGGTACTTTTTTTGCATGGAAATATGTTGGTTTTTTTATGTAGGCCTGTAATTTTTAGGAATAACTCACTGAAATCTGTCCGAACAAGAGTCTAATAAACATCCTGGGTATGTTAAAATGTGAAACACGAAATCATAAATTATAATTTAATAATCATAAAAATAATATAATAAATTGAATTCAATATTATAATCAAACCAAAAACACTGAAATTTGAAATATAGCGCCAAGTTCGCACATCACTGAGCAAAGTCGCAAAATCGTTTTCAGTGTCTGAGGACGAATTTCCCCACAAATCATTATCACTCAATTCTGAAAGTAGTTCTAATTTACTATCGCTGTTCTATAGCTGATCTAAAACTGCTTTTCACCTAAAGGGACGCTTTTTGGATGCCATGGACATTTCTCAGTTTCCAGGCAGAAAGAATGGTAAAAATGCAGGCAGGGAGGTTAAGATAAGTGTATTTCATACCATTGTCCTTCAAAATAGAAAAAATACTTTATAGAAGTGGTCTCGGTTCAGGGTGTAATAGCCTAGTTTTTCATTTTAAAATGAAGACAAAAACTGTATAACTGTCATCTGTTGAAAGTTTGAATTCAACCATGAAAACGACAATTACATTCACCGGACTCTTTTAGGTACACCTGTTCAATGGCTTGGTAACTCAGATTGAGAATCAGCCTATCACATGGCAGCAACTAAATGCATTTAGGCATCTAGACATGGTGAAAATGACTTGCTAAAGTTCAAACCGAGCATCAGAATGGGGAAGAAAAAGGTTTTAAGTGACTTTGAACGTGGCATGGTTGTTGGTGCCAGACAGGCTGGTATTTCAAAAACTGCTTATATACTGGGATTTTCGCGCAAAAGGATTTACAGAGAATGGTCAAAAAAAGAGAATATCCAGCGAGCGATAGTTGTGTGGATGAAAATGCCTTCTTGATGTCAGAGGAGAATGGGCAGACTGTTTTGAGATGAAAGAAAGGCAACAGTAACTCAAATAACCACTTGTTGCAACCAAGGTTATGCAGAATACCATCTCTGAATGCACAACACATCGAACCTTGAAACAGATGGGCTACAGCAGCAGAAGACCACACTGGGTGCCACTCCTGTCAGCTGAGAACAGAAAGCGGATGCTATAATTCGCACAGGCTCACCAAAATTAGACAATAGAAGATTGGAAAAATGTTACATGTATGGCTGAAACTAACAATTATTTTCATAATCGATTAGTTGGCTGATTGTTTCGATTAATCGGATAAAACCCTAAAAAAAAAAAAAAAAAAAAAAAAAAAAAAAGGTGTGGAGGGTATTTTAGTTAATATATAAAGTTCAAAAAAAAGGACAAATTATTCTTGAACATCTATATGCAGTGGTAAATATAAACCAGCTATTTGGTTAGGGAACAGACTATCTGATCCACTCTGAGAATAACAGACAGAAGATATATATACTCTTAGAGACTGAATCTGGTATGTATCATCGGACTTTACAGATCAAAATGTTTATTCAAGGGAAACAAAATTTAAAAGCCCTAAAATGCTGTTTTGCAGATTTTAAGACAGGATTGTTATATAAAATATAATATGTAGGACAGACTTCTCTGTCATAGGAAGGTAGCTTGATACCTGCACCTACTGTCATTTTTGCTGGCTGTACACACACAAATTTTTCCTTAGAAAATTGTCATTTTAAGAATGCTTGTTCAATTTTCTAATCATTTGTGGGGTCAAATTGACGTTTATTTTCTACCACAGTGATGGGAAACTTCGAAGTCGCAGAAGAGATAACGTTTCGAATGGAACAATGTTTGGACAGTATATGTGGGTTTACATTCATTTTAAAGTTGAATGCTAAAAGCAAGTGAAATTATCGAATGTACAAAGAATTCTTGTCTGTATACGCTCAGCCAAAAATGGATCGGTGTATGGTCTCTGCATAAGACATTTATTAGCAGCAGCATGCTTTCATCATCTGTCCTGATGGGGGTCATAAAAACAAAACACAGCCCTTTATTGTACAAAAACAACAGATTACTATAAGGGGTTAATTTATACTGCAAAACTAAATAATAAATATACCCTCAAGAACGATATACAAGGTATTTTAACTTGGAGTCAGGCATGAAGCGATATGAAGGGGAGAGGGGAGATATAGATCTTTTAAATTAAAGTAGTACTAAAGGCTTAGAATTTTTGGCATGGATATAATCATTTCTAAATATAATGCACAATACTGGTAAACTTTTATGCAATATTTAAATGTATTACCGTCAATCAACCTCCAGCTTTTCTGGGTTCAGATGCTGATCTTCCCTGCACAGAGCCCTTAAAGTGATTGTAAACCTTGGATTTTTTTTTTTTTTTTTTAACTACAAACTTGTTATACTTACCTGCTCTGTTCAATGGTTTTATACACAGCAGCCCCAATTTTCATAATCTGTTATAATTATGTTGATTAGTTGTTTCAGCCCTAGTTGCCTGATCTGATGAGTCTCTATTTCAGCTGCGACATTCAGATGGTTCAGATGGTAGGGTCAGAATTTGACAAAAACATGAAAGCATGGATCCATCCTGCCTTGTATCAAGGGTTCAGGCTGGTGGTGGTGGTGTAATGGTGTGGGAGATATTTTCTTGGCACACATTGTGCCCCTTAGTACCAATTGAGCATTGTTTAAATGCTACATCCTACCTGAGTATTGTTCCTGACCATGTCCATCCCTTTATGACTACAGTGTACCCAACTTTTGATGGTTACTTGCAACAGGATAATGCAGCATGTCACAAGGCTCAAATCATCTCAAACTGATTTCTTGAACATGTGAGTTCACTGTACACCAACGGCCTCCACAGTCACCACATCTCAATCCAACAGAACACCTTCCAGATGTGGTGGAATAGGAGATTCACATCATGTATGTGCAGCCGACAAATCTGCAGTAACTGGGTGATGCTATCATGTCAATATGGACCAAAAGCTCTGAGGAATGTTTCCAACCCCTTGGTGAATCTATGCCATGAAGAATTAAAGCAGTTCTGAAGGCAAAGGGGGGTCCAAGCTGTCACGGCAATCACATGATCGGGAAAGGTCCTGGGAGCGCACAGGGCGCGCGCTCTCAGCGCGTATTTCTTAATTGCACAAATGTGCGGCCACTCGGCGTCAAAGCCTAGACGCCAGGAGGCCGCACATTTGTGTGCGGCCAGCGACAAATGGTTAAAGTAAGAAGGGGCATAAAATATTATACGTATGTAATATTTATGTATTTCCACAATCTTATTAAATATCTTGTTATCAATATAGTAAGAAATTCTCCTCTGTATTATTATGAGCTTATAGTTCACGTATTAAACTATTAAGACTTTACCCAACAATTGTAACCCTGCTTGTCAAGGGGAAATTCCCATAGATATCAACAGATCTGCAAATACTGAACAATTCTGTGATTAGAATGTTTGTTTAGACCCCTTCAGGTGCTTCTATGTGTAGTGAATCACTTTGAAATGATCAGGGAACAAGAACAGGTTATAGCAGACAGCACTACATCACTGTGTAGTAGCACAGTGAAACTGCAACTGTTGTGCTATATGATCCTCCCTAAAAAGTAATGTGATCAATTACAAAGGAAGAACTGTTAAGTGTATTGGAAACAAAACTTCATTTTACAAGTTACATCTTCTAGGGTTTCTCCTATTGACCGGCATTCTAAGTGTGACAGGGGTGGGGGAAAACATTGATTTTGCGGTTTGCTTTTTCACTCCTTAAACCACTAGAATGCAAATAAATAAAGTTATTTACAGTGCTTGGTACTGCAAAACCTTTGCAGTTAATCTAAAGTCACAAAAATGGACTTTGGGGACTGCACTTCAAAGGGAATGTTCGTATTGATGTGGTATAAGGAACAATTGATCCAAGAGTTCAGAGCACTCAGGGGGGATGAACACTTTCAAGATGAAATGCTAAAGCTATTTGTTAATGTGTCATTAGGCTTGAGGGTCCCACAGGTATCCTGCACTGTATTAACCTATTCAGTACCAGTGAAAGAATGGCAAGGTCACCGTGTACGTTCCATTTGATTCTTTGAGCATAAAGGAGGATGATGACCTCCCATTAAATGGCTACGCCTATAGAGGAATTGTACCTATAATGGCTAGAGTAGAACCATAGTCGATAGTTAAAACTCCAGCACGACTACCAACAGTTACAATGATGGTTTGGTAGATTTGATGATAAAATAAATATTCTTTGATTATCAGATGACAAACAGAAATGCATTTGGCAATCCTTTTATGAAACCAATACTTTAGAATACCATTTCCAGGGAAATTGAAGTTATTTCTGACCATTTGCAGTTTAAATTGTTGCAGATTTCTTTTACACAGTAATTGCACTTGCACAAAATTATTCTATATAGTTATTATTAGTTCTAATTAATTCAACTATAATGCTGCAATTTTATTTGTGTTCATGAAATGTTCTATGAATATTTTTTGAATCTTCGATAAATGATCCCAAACACCATTTATATGGCCAGCCTAAGCTTTCATGACAGATAAGGTATACTTTCATTCTTTGACGGTGAACTAAAGGAGCACATGCATTAAATATAACAAACAGGTATGCAATGGATATGAAACAGCACTTCTTAGTGGTGGAACGTGTGTGTGCGTGTGTATTTTTGTGGCCAAAGGAAGGGCTCACTGTTGGGTGTTAGTACACTGTGGGATTGATTTACTAAAACTAGAAAGTGCAGAATCTAGTGCAGTTCTGCATAGAAACCAATAAGCTTTCTTTTTTTTTTTTTTTTTCAAAGCTTAATTGCGCAAGGTGGTTAGATGCTATTTGGCAGCAGCCATGCACAGCTGCACCAGATTTTTCACTCTCCAGTTTTAGTAAATCAACCCCTGTGTGTTATAACTTGACTAGAAAATAGAATTCACTTTTGGTTACTGTTCCAAAATGTATGCAACATTATTTCCTATAAAAACTTCATCCAAAAGAGTACTTTTCATTTTCGATAACTGAGCAGAATAGAAATCTTTTTCAGATAACAAATGTGATGATGAAAAATGTAGTGGCCATCAGCCTTATTCAATAAAGCATTTTACTTCTTAACTGCAGTAACCCCTAACTACCAGTCAAATTAAATTATTCTATGGTTACAGCGGAAAATAAATGCAAGTTACTGTACATAAGAATTGACACTTAACAGGAAAGAAATAAAAGGACCTCCATTATTGGCTGCATTCTCCAAGATGTCATCCTTATTCTTCCAACAGGTGTTGGGCACATAAATGATTTCAGCGGGTTTCAGTGTTTTTGCTGATAAATTGCTGCTGGGTATGTCCAGGGTGGCAGAAAATGTGCCCTCTGATGTCACAAAGAAAGCACACTCCAAATTTACTTTATCGAATGGAAGGTTTATGTGCCTGTACAATCACTGGCAGGTTCACTCTGTACAGAGCAGTGTAATATAGCATCAGTCTCTTACAAAAGATACTCATGACTCAGTAACCCCAGTTTATGTATTCGCACATCCAAAGAACATGGTGAATGCAATAAATGCTACTAATCAAAGTGATTTTATATTTTCATGAATTTTAGATTAGGTTAGCAACACTTTAAAACACAGGTGTCAAACTGGCGGCCCTCCAGCCATTGCCAAACTACCCATGAGGCATTGGAAGGTTGACAGTTACAAGCATGACTTCCAAAGGCAAAGGCATGATGGGACTTGCAGTTCTCCAACAGCTGGAGGGCCGCCAGTTTGACACCCCTGCTTTAAAAGAGTAACTATACAGCCTACCATGAAAAAAATGTGCTGAAGCACATAATTATAAGTGCATTTGCACTTATAGTTTTGTCTTTGTCCCCCTACAAAGTCCCATATATACAAGTTTGATCAGTGAAATGCACCTAATGCAGCTTCATGTGATGGTGTCGCAACTATGCTGCACTACTCCTGAATTCAGAGCAGTATAGTCACTCAAGTGCGCTGTAAACATGTTCCAGAGAGTGTGGCCATTAGCATTTTTACTGCATTCACAAGCCTGTAACTTGTCAACTGGCACCTGGAAATACCTAGTCTTGCCCTCTACTTTCTGGATTGACAGCAATCACATTCTGTGAACGGCAGTGTCTGGGGGGGTTAGTGTGAGACACAAATGGAGAATTTGGCTCAGTCTGAGAAGGTAGAGGGAGTTATTTGGTTTATTACGAGGCTTATGCAGCACACACTAACTGCATGTGGTACCTCATTTTCAAATGGGAGCCTTTAATTGTAAATCAAAGTGTATCTAATCCAAAGAACAAATATATTATAGCTTACCTGTCCCTTAGATGTGGTTGGTGGTTGCAATAGGTTTCTTTTTTTAAAGCTAATAGTACAGAAAAGTACTAGTTAATTCTGACAGGATTCAAGTTCTCATGTAACTTATGTACTGGTTTGAAATTTTAACTATTCCTAGCTATAATCTGTGAACTACAAAGAATTCCTCTTTATCATGCAATAGAGATTAGAAGATGTTTGCAATCAAAATCAGTAGAACAGCCTAGAAGGGAAAAGCTGCTCCTCCAAAGATAGAACATAGAAAATACTTTGCCAACCTAGGGCAGAAGAGCGGGTTAATGGTTGGATCACTATGTGAAAATAAGGGATAAAAACACTTTAATTTTTAGAAATATTTATGGACATACTTTCTCAAAACAACATGAGTGGATTTCTCATATAGATTATTGGTACCCCTGCATTTCTGTCAGATAATGCACCACTTCACACAGAAAATTGTTGCAATTACAAATGGTTAGGCATTCTCATGTTTATTTCTTGTTTGTATTGGTATGACAAAAAAAGTGGAGAAACAAAAAGCCAAATCTAACACATTCCACGCAAAACACCAAGACTGGACAACATTATTGCCACACCACATGGAAAAAAAAATGAATGAAATCAATCGCTTCGTGTAACCATCAATGAGTTTCTTACACCTCTCTGGAATTTTGGTCCACTCTTCTTTCACCAACTGCTCCAGGTCTCTCAGATTGGAAGGGCTCCTTTTCCCAACTGTTGTTCTGAAATCTCTCCACAGGTGCTCTGTGGGATTGAGATGTGGACTCATTGCTAGCAGTTTCGGTACTCATCAGCGCTTTGTCTTAAACCATTTCTGGGGGCTTTTTGACGTGTGCTTTGGGTCATTGTCCTGCTGTAAGACCCATGACCTCAGAAGACAGAAACCCAACTTTCTGACACTGGGCCCTACATTGCACCCCAGAATTATATGGTAGTCTTCAGATTTCATAATGCCATGCACAGTGCCCGAAGCAGCAAACCTACCCCAAAACATCAGTGGGCCTCCACTATGATTGACTATAGGGACTGTATTTTTTTTAAAGGACTTATTTCTTCTTTCTGAAAACAGTAGAATGATAGGCTTTTCCAAAAAACTGTAATTTTGTTTAGTCTACATAACACATTCTCCCAAGAGGATTTTGTCTTCCTCAGGTAAGTTTGGGCAAACTCCAATCTGGCTTTTTTATGTTTTGGTGTCAGCAGTGGGGTCCTCCTGGGTCTCCAACCACAGTGTCCCTTTTCATTCAGATTGAGACGTATAGTGCGAGCTGACACAGTTGTACCCTGTGCCTGAAGGTCAGCTTGAATTTGTCTGGAAGTTGACCGAGGTTATTTATCCACCTTTCGAACAATCCTTCGTTGCAATTTTTGATCAAATTTAGATAACATTTAATTTCCTCAATTAACACCTATTGCACTTGTTGAAAAAAATGCTTAAAGCAGAACTCCGGTCAAAATTATTATTTTCCCATGCAGTGGGACTGTAACCACAGTGCATGGGTTAACTGCTAATTTTGTCCAGGGGCTCAGGGAAAAGCTATCCTTATACCCAGTCTTACGAAAAAAATCTCTCCCTCACGTCCAGTGGTGGACTGTTCCTGCTGTCTTCACGTCTGGAGCCAGTCTATAGGCTTGATGACATCAGAGACAGTCCATTCAAAAGACCGCTAGCGCGCAGAGGGGCCATATCAGCAAGGACTGGTCTTGCAATTGGAGGATCAGTGCATTAGGTAAGTATATCTCCACTTTCTGAACCCCTAGACAAAAAAAATGAGCATTTAACCAATGCACAGACCCACTGCTTTAGAAAATAAACATTCTGACTGGAATTCTTCTTTAAAGGATAAGTTCACCTTTTAACAAAAAAAAAAATGAATGCACATTTTTTTTTTTGCAGATAAAAAAAAATGATTTGCGTTTACTATAATTTTTTTATGACAGGCTTTGAGAGCCTGGAAAGCATTGCACCAGCAAAGAGAGGATTGTGGGTGTCATGCAAGACCCCTGAAGACCTGTCAGTGTATCTGTGTGCTCGTACCTTGTACAAGCAAGCAGATACACACTGATAGGAAGAATCAATGAACTAACACAGCACTCAACAACGCTGTGGTAGTTCATGGAGAACTACAAGCCGACAGACACAAAGGATGTCGGAACTTATAGTATCCCCATTCAGAGAATACTGCCATTGAGTGACAGCTGTGTTTTTCTATTTTTAAAATTGTGACAGTGGGGGGGAAGATTCCGTCAGGTGTCACAATGGAGAATCGGGGGGGGGGGTGTTATAGGGCCATTCCTTTCGTAACATGCTACACCCTGAATATGGGTGTAACATGTTGCAAAGGTGAACTTATCCTTTAACATGGAGAAAGTCGCAAGCGTTGATTGCATAATCAAATTCAGCAAATGCATGCACGTTGAGGCATATATATCTAAAAGCACACACAAAGTAAACTGTATAGACATGAAAAGGCCAAAACCTCTCCTCTACCATAGACATCTGCCAATATAAAAAGGCAAACACAACTACATATCTTATCTATGTCACTGTGATTGTCATCCTTTTACTGGGCAGCAGAGTGTCTAAAGTCTATTTGGCAGTTTAGAGGTTTAAAGTAAAAGAACAGAAAAGATTAATTTACTTAATAAAATCTATTGCAGGAATAGCAAACAATTTAGTGGAAAAATATTATGTGCAAGTTACAGCTGTGCCTGCTGCCTGTTCATGAGGCCCTTAAGTATTCATATTGTGGGGAGAGATTTTACTGCAAAACATTTCCATGAAGAAAGGGAAGTGATTTACTGTTGCTAAAATACAACTCGTGATACACAAGATGGGAGGGAGGGAACAACTCCCAAGAAGGCACCGTACAAAAGTGCAGCCCCATAAAATACAGCAAAGTTAACAAAATGATATGCAAGAAGTGCCAGCAGAAATAGTATAGCGGATACATTTGGAAAATAGATCAGATAAAAACAGTGGTTGTCTTCTATTTGCTCTCTAGGTATTAGATGATTCTGCTTGATATCTTACAGGACA